>NC_086194.1:119526074-119826213 GCF_035770615.1 Melospiza melodia melodia | reverse complement strand
ACTTCTCTTCTAGTTATAATGCCCAGCTCTGTTCTTCCTAATGTCAAGCCTCTCCCTTTTAGAAGGGTGGCATCCACACACATCTCTCTTCTTGCCCTGTCATCCTCTGACAGTGGAATTTTCACTGATGGTTTTATGTCCTTCTACTTTGGCAAGCAGTTACCACCACCCAGCAATCCCAAGGACATATGAGCATCTCTGAATTTCAAAATCTAATCAAGTGTTTCCACCCACCTTCAAAGTCTCACACAGACAAAATTAAAATGGACAATGGCCAGGAGACACTAAACTGCATCAAAACATACACAAAGACAGAAGTTAAAATCTGCCTAATGCACTACCTCCCCATCTCCAGTATATTAATTATATTGGCACAGTATGGAAGTCTTCAGCAAACAGCCCCCAGCAGGACCTTTTATAAGAGGTCAATAAGAGTAATGCAGGAACAAAGAAATGCATATATCCTTTTTGAAGTGGAGGGAGTGCCAAGAGTTGAGTACAATTCATATTCTGTTCCACTTCACCTTCTGAGTTCCTATACTTCTGTCTTTCTGCCTAAATAGACTCTCGATTTCATGGCAAGTATAAAATGCAAGGTTAAGGAGAAATGACCATTTGGCCTTCATTTTATTGTAGATTGTTCCTAGAATGTTTGCCTTTGTTCTGTTGTTTGCTTTTAGTTAAGAGCTGAGCTCTTGTGGTTCACCCAGAGGTGCCCTGGAGTCTTCTGTCCTTCCAACTTATCACCTGACAGCAATGATTGTACAGTGTAATTAAAAGTCAATGCTAGCTTTTGGGATATATGGTATAATAAAAGAACCATCTGAAATTAGGACTTAAATAATGAAGGGTTCAGGGACATGTAGTCTGGTATTTGTTATGCATTTTAATAGAGGAAGTTTGCAGCTAATTGGAGGCTAACTAAACCCTTTGGACACATTTCAAGTCACGTCAGTCCTTTTTTTTTCTCCCCAAGGAATCTGATAGGCCATGCAGCTTAGTACTGTCTTTTTCTATCTTAATTACCACATTGAATTGTGCTAATGTAGGTTTACTTTAGAGGCATGTGTTATGATTATAACCCAGGCAAGAGTTTTCCACTACAGTTTTCAGAATCTAGTTTAAATACCTCTCTCTCTGCAAATAGTAGAAGAAAAAATTTAGACTAATTTGCTTCTCTAACTAATGCATTGTAACCTATGCCTGTGTCTAGAGAAAGCAGGTCACCTGAATTACTCTGACCCACTCCAGCAGCTTGCAAACAAGGTTGTCATTATTCTGTATTTGAGATATTACTAAATCTGACTTTTTAAATATTGGACTTTTTATTGTGCTACAAGAACGGTCCTTGCTGTGAACACACATTCTTCATAGTGGCACTAAAAAGACACATTGCTTTTAAATATGCTAAGCCTGTGAATTGAAATCTGTATTATTCAATTGTCTGATGAAAAAACTTTATGACAACCCCATTTATTAGCTGCTTGTGGAATTTTTGCAAAGGTTGGTCAGTGAACCTGGTAGGCTGACCTTCATAATTCAGGCTGAAGTTAGGGAGAAGCAGAAACACTTCAAAAGAAAAGTGAAAATCAGACCTGTTGCATTTTGTATATGTCAGGAGAAAATGCTGAATAATGCAAAAGTCACAAACACGAACAAATGTCTCATACTTTGCCAACATGTATGCATGCAAACAGTCAAATTTTTTAAGGAATTGGCAAAACAGTCAAGTTTAAAAAAAGAATTTGATCTTGCTTTTTTGGAGGTTAACATACAAAAATTTGATCCAAAATATTATCATTACCTCATCTCAAGTTTTTCCATGAGTGTGGAAGCAAAGTGGTTTGTGTGAATATATACAGGCAGGCTTCCAAGTCTGAAGATACTTCTCTCTTCTATAGAATTGAGACTCTTTTGGCCAAGAAATCCACCAGCAGAAAACATACATATCTCAGAAATCTCATGTCTTCCTGTCCTTCTCTTTCCTCCAAAAAACAAATTAAATGTATTTTAACTATGCATGTGTACCAACGATTTTAATTCATGGGAATTTCACAGCTACCTAAGCTTATTTTGGGATAAGGAAAAGACATGGGTAGAGAACATTTTTGTACTTCTACTCTCTTGAATTGTTCATTTACTGCTGCAGCAGTTCTCCGACTTCCAACATCATTATGCACTATTGTGCTGTGCTGAAAGAGTTTGGATAACTCACATCTCTTGGATCACAATACATATTTGCTGCATTTAGGTTATTTTAATTTTTTGCAAGATCAGGAGACAACAAGAAGCCTTAACTCATTTTCCAAGAGGCTCACACCTCCTTGGCCTTCTAGGTGAAAATTCTGAGGACATCCCTGCTCTAGGTTTCTGTGGTTTAAAGCCTCCAATTTTTATGATCATTTTCCTCAAAGAAGGAGGGCTGCTGTCTCTATGCAGTAGTTGGTGCTTGGTGCAAAAAAGGTGATGGATACCCAATTCACATCGATGTTTAGGCAATGTGCAGAAAATGACATTGAACAAAAAGAGGTCTGATTAGTGGATAACAGAGCATGTGATCCAGAGCAGGAAACAGTCCTGGACTTTAAGAAATGTAGGACAGGAAGATGTTTTGGTTGTATCACTAAGAAATGACTTCAGGTCTTCTCTTTCATTGTTGCTGCAACAGGCTGCCTTACTGTTAAGGCAGCATGGTTTTTGGAAAGGGAGGGTAAGCACTTTTCCCTTGTCACCCTTTTCCTGGTTCTTCATTCTCTCTCCCTCTTCTGTCCTCTGTCAAGTCCACAGATAATCTTCCAGTTCCACTGTCAGAACTCTCTCATTTCATGGCCTCACAGCTGAGCACTGACTATTTTTGATGCAGAAGTACTCCTTCTGTTACTGCTCTTTGAAAGTATTTCTTTCAGGAAGAAGCTACTCTGTCCAAGAGTAAAAAAGGAGACAAATTTACTGGGGAATTAATAGCAAAACAAATGGGCTGGTGATATCTGAAAAATTACTGGCAGCTGCTTCTGGCTGAATTCAAGCAACTATAGCTTGTAGTAAAATATGACAGTTTTGGTATTTAGTCTGAGCTCAACCACTTTTCATGCTTAAATCTGATACATTCTACATTTTGGAGAGAACAGTAGCTACCTTCAACAGTTCCATAGAGAAAAAAATACATTTCATTATATATTTTCTATTGATTACATATAAGAATATAGTTCTTATTTTGTTATTCCTTAAATTGCAATTAGAGATTAATTAATGTTTCCTTCAATGAGATCTTTTTAATACCTTATGGTATTTCCTTATTGTTACATTGTTCCTGAATGCAGTTTGCGTTCTTTGCAACAGAATTTTTTTCCTGATACTTATTTTTTGAGTTAATTTACATATTTTTTGACAAGTTAAATCATCCAATACAGATCTGTTCATGTGCAGTATTTTCCATCATTCTTACCCTTTATTATGCTTACTGTAGCCCCTTGTGCCTTTCCTTCATAAATTGATAGCTCTATAATTCTGCAATAATTTATGCTTCCTCCATTTGCATTGCCTTACCTGCTCCATTTTTCCTTTGATTTGACATGCAAAATCTGCCTTTTTCTTTTTTATTCCATCATCCCATTTTGATTTTAACACTGACTTTTGAGGTATAGATATAAAACATTTTATATTTAGTTCTCCTTTTCATCTCTGACTGCAATAATTAGATTTTCTTTCACCAAGTAATATCAATTTAGTTGTTCTTTTGCAGATTAAACATAATTCTGTGGGGTTTTGGGTTTTTAAATTTTTTTTCCTGGATTCAGTCCTGCTCTCTCTCTGAAGACTAGGTAACTTTCTAGCACATGGTTCCCATATTTTCTAACAATTCAGTATCTGTTAAACTCTGCCTCTTGACTTGGCAGCTGAAACTTGACTTTAAATCCTGAAATATAACTAAAGGGTTATGAAGACCAAAGATAATATAGATGCCAGATAGGACACTATCCTGTGAATATTCCTAAACTGTGCTTAGAGGTCATCCTGGAAATTCATCTTCACTTAGAGTGCTTTCATCTGATAGTTGTCTTTTCTACTGAAGTCTCACAGTCCTCTGATATTCATAAGTTTTTTCTTTTAATGGTCATAAAATGAATGAAGGGTGTCTTTCTTCTTTTTCTTTTCCTACTTGTGAAACTCTCTTCCTCTTTAAAAGTAATTTATTTAGTTTCAGCAAAGTCCAGGTGGCAAGGAAAATATTGGTTTTGTATCAGTATATATATTTCAGGTTATTTCACAAAAATGTCTGTTTATAAGTAACAACACCAAATTGTAACTTTTAATTGGAGCTGTATTACAAAGGTCTTATTGAAAGTTATAAGTCTTTCTGAGAGTCCACATATGTAACCTTTTGAAAGAGTCACTCCTTGAATAATAAGAGTTTTAAATTATGTTCTCCTGCATCACATCCATGCCCACAGGTGCTTTAGGTACTTATGTTCTCTGTGCTCTGGGGTCACTTCAGTTTTCATTCACACAATTTGCAGAGTGAGGCATGATTTAGAACATCAAATCTCTCTAACTGACATTAAGGGGAATTTTTAAACAATCTTTTCTGGATTCTTTTTCTTCTCACAAGTTATCAAAAGGTTGAAGCTCAGTTTCTTTACCCTAGGAAGTGGGCAAAAAAATATCAGAATGTACCTCACGCTCTTTTCCTCTTCACTGCTCTGTTTGTGAAGCAGCTCTCTGTGCCAGTCACCTTGAACAGAAAAAGCAGGAGAAAGAACAGGGCTATAGTATCTGATGATCTTTGCCCATTTTCCACCTCCCATTTACTTAATCTCTGAGAACTGGGTAAACAGTCTTTACCTTCCTCTTTGTTGATGCACAGGCTGAACCTTGCTTTTCTTTCAACTGAGCAATGGAAAAGACAGCCTAATTCTTGGTGAACCTCTAAGCAGTTTTTGAGCTATCATTACTGCTAAATTTGATGTTATATTTTCATACCTGCCATACAAAATGCTGGATACTGTTTTAAAAGAAAATTTAATTGAACGATATTAAGCAGATGAATATACAGAAAAATATGTTTTTGCTTCCCCCCTTTTTTTTTTTTTTAGAGAAGGATCAAAAGATCCAGATATCACATGTATTCCCTTGCAGAATGTTCTGAGGCACAGTGGTATGTCACTTTGAAATCAGATGTAAGATATAGCAATGCTTATCAAATAAATACAATTCAATCTCAGGCTCAGAAGCAGAGCCTTATATGAAGACACAACAAGTTCATGGAATTGGTCAGACACAGTCTTATATGCAAAAAAGTAAGATCTGTAAAAAATCCAATTCCATGCTTGATCAGAAGCAAGTGACAAGAGAAAGAGCGAGAAGAATCCAAGACAGGCAGAATATGGTATATTTGAGATGAAAAATAAATTGAACTGGTTCTACCAGGCAGTTCATCAGAGTAGCATTTTTCTATGCCATGAACTGAATGGTCAGATTCCTAGACATGAATAATGGTCACAACTTGGAAATACTGTTTTTGCAGAGAAGAGAAAAAACAAGCGTACAGAGAAAATGAAAGGAGAGCAACAGGAGCATAGAAGTGTCAGCTGTTGGAATAAGGCTCAGTGACATAATATGGTTAGAAAAGGTTTTAGAAACAGAAACCTATAACCTCCCCATTTTAGCCACTACCAGACCTTTCTTCTTCTCCTAGCCTGTTTGTGGAGCACCCTGTGTGCTGAAGCACCCTGTGGCAGTGATATTACACAATGTGGTTCTCGGGGTGGTCCTGAGCAGGGCAAGGGGCTGAACACCAGTGATCCTTGTGAGTCTCTTATGAGTTGGGAAACGACAAGATTCTATGATTTTCCTTCTGTTGGAGAAACCAACAGGATATGGTTCAAGGATGAGGGGCAAAATAACACCAGTCACTCCAACAAGGCAAAGCTCTGCAGAAGACTGTCTGTCCTTGAGAGCCAAGGTAAAAGGCTACAACCTCACCCACCCTCCAGCTCAGCTGGAAAAAAATTTGGGAGGGCACACAGTTAGCTATGTTGTATGAGTGAGTTGGCAAAGTAGCCACTGCAATATAGACAACAGGGCATAATTTAATTCAAGGATTATTTGCAGTGTATATAAAAAAATGTGACAGATGCAGCATTAAACTTTGAGGACTAAGGGTCAGTACAGGGAAATATACCACCATGAATATTAACCCACTCTCTTGGAGTAGTAGGTTTTTAATGAGTCACTAGCCAGCGACATTAAACCATAGACTAATACTATACTATTGGGGAAAGTTGTACAGTAGTCTATGCTGCAATATTATATTTAGGTGATTGCTTTATTACTCCTAATAAATGCAATGTTACTCCTCAGCAAGACAGCCAGAACTGAGACATAGGTGTATACATGGGGACAAATTCCAAGGCAAAATTCCAAATGAAATTTTAATAAATGCTCTTTTAGATGAGCAGTGAGTTTTAAGTGAGACTCCTTTTGTCAAGGTCATTGAGTGTGGTGTGGAAGAATACCTGAAATTTGAGACAGGCAAACTGAACCTGAAGATTGGTTTTGAAAGCAATCTTCGCTCAATTCTTCTATCCTTTGGACATGTACACTCTTATTTTTCTATACATTATTAAAAAAAAAAAAAAGTGTCAGCTGTGTCATTTTGAGGTTAAGAAATCATATGCAACGGATGTCCTGAAAAATGACATGGACTAGCAATTTGTTAAATCAATATAGAGAGCTGCCAAGTTTAGAAAATTTGGATCTAGACCCCCTGGCAGAATATTCACAAAAGTGAGATAACAAATACAAATTTTACTCTCTGTAGTGCTATCCTGAATATAAATTAGTGAAAATTACTGCAGTATCCTATTTATTAATGACTGAAAAAAAGTCCATTGGATCAAGATAAAAATCTGCTTTCCTTCAGGATTTTTATACTTTTAGCACACTCATCACATGCATGCCCATCTACTGCAGGGGCAGGGGAAAGAGAGAGAGTCTTAGAATTATTTACTAATACCTAATATTTTAAATAATAGAAATATATCTAAACACAGGCCTTAAGACGTTTTTGTGCTTGACAAACAGGGATTTGTTCAATTATATGGAAAAGGAAATTCATAAAACCCCTAAGTTAACTGGTTAAAATTAAGTCCATCGTGTAAGGGAATACAAAAAAGAATGAATGAGATTTTTTTTCCTTCCTTCAGAAAGACCATTGCCAAATGATGTATGCTTCAATGCACTGAAAGCTGTTAACGGAGAACATGGGAAAGACAAAGACATTACTAAATCCATCAGGCAATCATAACAAACAAAAAAATCCAATGCAGAGGAGAATTATCTCAAAAAGGACTATTCACTTATGCTGAGGTTGCAAAAGGAGAAACAAGCTTCCTACCACTACAGTTAGATTCCGAAAAAGATTTCATTAGCATGAAACAAAATCAACTTATGAAAGTTTATCATTCAAATGTAATTTTTCCCTTTACTTTCTGTACAAGCAGGAGTGTGTGCTGGTTTGACCAGAAAATGGGAATTCTGGGATGCTGTAGTCAAAACAATGGGTGTTCAGATTTTAATATTGGCACCTGATGTGGCCACTGACGTTCGGACACACCTCTGAGAACACACAGGGGTTAAAAACCAGAGCTGCGGCCCTGGCAAGCTCTCTTGGAACTTCATCGGGAAAGAGGTCGGATCTCCCTCCCCTGTTCAGCAGCTGCTGCTGGGCAGGGGAGGGGCAGCCCTGTGGTAGGCCTGGGGCTGGACAGAGATGGGGGGTGAGGAGGCCCTTGGGGATGGAAGGGTGGAGGAGCACCAAGAGACATCAGGCAGCCACCCCCCCCAGGAGAGAGAGAGAGGGAGAGCCGGCGTCTGAATTTGATAGCAGCCGACTGAGAAGCAGAAAGCGGGGGGTGTGGCGAGAAGGTGCCGGGCAGGGCAGCGTGGGAGTTCCGGAGCTCCAGACAGGCAGAGACTGAAATTTTCAGCCCTTTTCTTGCATGATAGAGACCTTGCAAATGTTGATCCTCCTGAAGCTGAATGAGAAGAGAGATAAGAGATGAGATAAGAGGAGATGGGCCACAAGGGAAGCGCAGAAGACTCTTGAGTGGGGGGCGAGATGACGGAGTGGCCTTTTGGCTGGACCTTTCTTGTGTGGCCAAAGACGGAACCATTTTTTTTTTTCCTGTGACACAGAGACTGCATTTAGGGGGAGGCAGTGCCTCAGAACCAGGAGGGCTCAGTGTGGGGACCCCTCGGCCCCAGGGGGTGAAAAATTTGGGGGGGACAGATGTCCCAAAGGAGAGACTGTGCCTTTTTTGGAGTGAGACAAGGCATCCTTGAAAGACAACCCTAGAAGCAGCTCTGGTCCATGCACAGTGGTGAGAGCACTGGGCATGGAAGGAAGATGTCACAAAAAGGCAAAATGACTTTCAAGGACTTTCCGGATGGTGCTGAGTGACATGGAAACACACGAAGTTTCAACAGTGTTTCCAGGGGAAGCCTATGGCACAAGAAGGACTCCTCTCCTCTTGATGAACTGAAGACTGAGTATTCTAAAGGGTGGTGCCGGACTGAGAGTTGGGGGAATGTATTGCGTTGGGAAATTTGGTGGGTGGGAGGAGGAAAATGCTTTTGTAAGGTTTTCATTTTCCTTGTGATTTTGTTCTTATTTTCTTGTAGTTTAGTTAATAAAGTTTTCTTTATTTCTAAGCAAGAGCCTGCTTTGCTTATTCCTGGTCAAATCTCACAGCAGACACCAGGGAGAGGGTATTCTCACGGGGCACTGGCATTGTGCCAGGTCAAACCATGATAAGTGTCAGGAAAGGAAGAAAATTTTGCAATGATTTTTTTTTCTTAATGAAATAGCATTTTTATCTTTCTTTGGGACACAGCCTAATTTTTGTTTATGTATTATCAGTCTTTGAATTCTGACCCTTAGCAAAACTACTGAGTTTGACTAAAAATACTAACATAGCCCAAGAATTAGATAACATTTTAAAGTATTATCAACAATAATCAAATAAGGAACAAAGTCTGAATAAGAAGTTCCCTGTCCAGGTGTTCAATTTGATTCATTCTTTCCTATATCCTTCCTCTGGGGGCAAAATATAGCTTTTGAATAGTATTTTGAATTAATTTTCTTCCTGAAAGCCCAATCATTAAAGTATTTACCTGCTACTCTGTTTTATATTAGAGTAATTAAGGACAGAATGATAATGTTAATCTTTAGAGGGAAAGTTTTATTCTTTTGTGACTGCCAGAAGCAGTTGCATTTATGGTCTTGAAACATCATCTCATTTGTTTTTTGCATGCATGATCAGATCTGGATGTAAACCTGTCTCTTCAAAAACCTTTAAATCAGATTTTTTTATTCCGACACATCAACACAGAAACATATAACTATGCGCATGTTTTTGCTGAGCATGGAAAAGGATTACAGGGATCAATGAAACAAGGAAGAAGTAGCTTGGGGACCAGAGATTTTACTCATTCCTTACTCCGTGTTGTATGAAAAGTACCCCAGAGCATGTGATAGCAGTAAAGGCGAGTGCCTAAACACATAACACGTGTTATTTCCTAGACACTGTGAGCTAGCAATCCTCCACTGGTGCTGGTGTTCATGTGCTCTCTTTACTTCTACTCCTGAGCAGAGGGGAGGGAGGGAGGAAGGGAGGTTACAGACATGTTCTCTTTTTAATGTCTGAAGAAGACCTTAATATACTGTCCTTTTGAAGATATAGTGAGTTATCACAAAATGTGTTTGAATTCCATTACTTTTTTATACACTTCTTTTTTTTTATTTACCCTTGATATGGGCATATTTTTTTCACAGAACACAGACTCTCAGGTGAAATGCTACCAAATAAAGAAAAATATTCAAGAAATTGCACAGCTGAAGTATTATAACTGATTTTAAACACTCCTTGGTGGTGCTTATGAAAGTCCTGAAATAGTCTCCTTATCAGGTTTTATTTGCAATTCTCATGTATGATGAGAAATTAATAAAATGAAACTTTTTTCTTCAAGTGTCAGTATAACTTTTTCTTCAAAGTTATAATGACACTTGTAGTCTGTCACGTGGTATTGTCTCCAAAAACAGGGACATGTTTTACAATTCTCAGGTTACTTAATTTATTGCTTTTAATTTATGGAAGTTTGCTCAATCTCCAACTGCAAGAAAGTTCAGTGCCTTTTTTTGTGTTTTTTTTTTTTTTTAATTTAGTTTAAAAATCAAAACACTTTGAGTGGAGAAGAAATAACCAGCAGAGCATGGTTATTATGGATGATGCACAAATAAATATTGTGAAGTAACCCTTATGAAGCCCATGATGTAGCTCTCAGAGGGAGATCTTACTGTCATTGATTTCTTCAGTTATCTTTGTGGGACATAGCATTAATCTGTTTGCAAATCCAAATTTTCAGTTGTCAGGTTCCTTTCAAATGTGAGGATAAACAGCAACAGAAAGGACAGCAAACTGTAATAAAGTGTAAGACTGATCTACTTAGCACAGACTCCTGAAGACAAATAAATACACACTGGCCTGCTATTTCAAGGTCAGAAGGAGCTACTAGCATAGTATTTCACAAAATTGAATACAGTGTTGACTTATTTCCCAAAACAATCCAAACCTTCCTGTTTTACAACGTGGCCATGCTAGAGTCAGTGCAGAACTGTAACTGCAACTTATTTTGCATCCTTCGAGCTTTCTTGTGTAAGTGAAGGGGAGAAGGAAGGCTAGTGGGGGCTCATAGGCTCTGAGCTAGGATCATGTATTCCTCATTAGAAATCTGTTGTTCTCAGAGAAATGGTCCATAGTAACATCATCACCATTTGTTTGCAGGTTTTTTGGGAAACTACTCATGCTGACATTAAAACATTTTCCCCAATCTGGGAAGAGAGGTAACACTGAATAGACTGAATTAGGCTAGTCTTGAAACTCTTTTTGATTAGTTTGTGCCATTAGAAGAAGCCTTAAACAAGGTATATGTGAAGTTCCATCACCACATAATCTTCTCCTTGTTTCTGTTAAATTTATGAATAAAGTGCCTAATGTTTCTGTGTCTTCTGAACCTTGTTGTGGTTGTCTCCTGCAACCACTTCACTAAAATTTTAACTGTCTCTTCATTGAAAAAACAGGTCGATTTTTATAATAAGATAAGACACTTGAACAAAGTAATTTTTTGAATATATGGTAGGAACTCTTACAGCTTCACCACAGGAAACTAAGCTCTAAGCCCGCTCAGTTGTTTAATGGAAAAGCAAGTTGGTATTATTTCTCAGATATGTAATGCTCTGTTAAAATAAGGAAGGTAATAACATATCACTTTTACTTCAGTAAAGATGAGGTCTTTTCAGTCTATGATTTTATTAAGCAGAAAGCAGCAAGCCTACTATGAAGTCTGTCTGTATTGGCCAGAGACCAGGGAATTCAGTGTAACTAACACAGAGGAAGGTGTCTCAGAGGGCAGGAACTGCTGAGATTCTCTGCCCTCCCTGTCTGCTCTAATGTTGTGACACTAGAGCTGCTGGAACCTGGTCTGCAGCTGATCAGTTCAATATTTTCCGACTGCCACTTGCAGTAGGCAAGGACAGCAAAATTCCACTGTGGAGATGCGATGAGTTTATCTGCAGTCTTTTTTTTTCCTGCTTATTTAATTTGTGGGATATTTGCATATCCTTGCACATTTAATTTCCATTCCACTGGCATGTTCTATGCATATACACTGAAATGCATTTAATTTTTCTGCAGATATGGATGTATGCTTATGTAAGGATCTTGAGAATTCGGATGGCATTTGAGTTAATACCAGCAGCAACTCTGCATTTTTAAAGGTTACTGTTTCTTAACAGTTTTTAACAGACTCATTTTTAAGCTGATTCCTTACCATTCTTTTAAAGACTGTGCATACTTAAGAGAGAGATAGTTTTTCAATGTAGCTATTTCTGCCCTTCCAGAACACAAGCATATCAAGAAAGAGAGAGAAAGAGTAAATTCAATTGTCCATAGATCTCATCTCTACATACTGGCTATCTAATAGATGAGATCGAAAGTGCTGACTTAGAAAGGAAGGGATAATTTATAGGAAAGATAACTGTGTTCTTTTCCTGTATTCAATCTCTAATGGGGCCTGTTTTTGCAGGCAATAAAAACAGACAGAAGCATATGCGCTAGATTTCCTCCACACACATAAAAATTCAGAGATTTAAGTGGGGTTTATCCCCCCTTGCATCTTTTTGAATGCTCACTGAAGACAAGAGAGGTCACCTGCTGCATGCCACTGCTCAACAGCTCACCCACTGAGACCCCATAACTCTTCAGGCCAAAGCACTTTCACAATGGACCACGTGGGTTGATGAGTCTGCTGCTGCAATGCTTCTACATCCCTCTCTAGATGTATTCGAGCACTTAAAAATCTTTGACTTCAGACCCCATCAGAAAGTAACGTCTTTCCACTCTGAGTGATGAAATCTCTCCAGACGTGGAGTATGGGCTGTGAGCAGCACTCATAGCTGTCTTCTCACAGAATAAACACTTGGATGCGTGCAATGCTGTGTTGGGAGACAAGTAGTTTGCAGGGGTCAAGGCCTCTGGCTTGTTTTCAGAGGCCATTAAGTGGTATTATACATCTCTGAATTTTCCTAAGCACAAATACACAGAGACTTGAAATAAAATGGAATAAACTTTAAATTTTGTGCAAAGATAATAGGCAAGGCAGAGGTGGGGGAAGGAAAAAGCAGGGAAGGGAAGGGAATGGAAAGGCATGGAAGGATAGGTAGATGTATTGGTTTTAGTGTTTAGTTACAAGGTAAACAACATGTGTGTAGTGTCGTTTTCATAGAATCTGGTCTTTTTTATTTAATGCTCCTTTTCCACAGGGATTCACTTGTATTAGAAGAAATACCACTAGGAACTATTGTGAATGAAAGCACTGATTATTTTCCAAGGGGTGGGGCAGGTAATCCAGAAAAACTCAAGAGATTTTGAGACATGTGAAAATTTAGGTCAGTGCATGCAGAAAGTGATTTGTCAGCAATTTCTGGACAAAATGGATCTCCACTGCAGTTTAGTTTGAAATGAAGTGAGAATGCCATCAAGGTTCCCCTAACACTGTCAGTAAAATACTTGTTCAAGAGAAACGCTCACTAGCACAGATAAGTAATACATTATTTACTGTTCCAGGAAACACAGTACTTTTCTTCTTATTTCAACCAGATGAATCTTCTGTGGAACCCAATTCAACTGGCCTGAGGCAAGGGTAAAAAACATCAGTTGTTCTCAATCTTTGTAGTCCATACATTCAGGACCCTTTCTTTGGGATGTTAGAGGATCCTGTGTGGAGCTCTAGCTGGGGTTTAAATATACTTCTGAGCAGAACATATCGAACCTGACCTCTTATAAAAATGAAAACCCATTGAAGTTTGAGATAAAGTCTGAGAAATATTCTTCATCTGGAATGAAATGAGCTTGGCAGCATGTATAGCTCTGATTAGTAATCTACAGGTAAATCAACAGCAGCCCCATGATGTGAAAAGCCTCCTGTGTCAGTAATACTATATTACATGAAGAGGACAGTCTTAAGCCAAAAGATGTGGGAGAAAATACATATTGATAAAATTGTATATCTATTTTTTGGCAGTACAAGTGCTCACAGGAAAATGGGAGTCTGACTCCAAGAGAATATGGCTCAGAGATCTATAGCCAACACTTTTCATTAGGGTTGCTCTCCCACACCCTCTGTCTTCTCAAATAATGATTTTAAACAGAATACTGCGATTTAAAATAAATATTCTCACCTCCCACAAGAATATACTCTTCTGTTTCCTTGTGTAAAGGTTGTAGCTATTGAAGAATTTGTTCTTTTTTGCAGCACATGCTTCACAATTTGTTGCTTTACTCTAATTTTGTCTCATTATCAAAACATAGCCAGTTTTAGGCTTTTGGGGGGGAATTTGTGTGAATTTCTTTTACATTTTAAAAGACAGATAACAAGTTTTGTGCTTAAGTTTGTGAGCTTGACTGAATAGTAGAGTATGTTAGTTTCTTCCAATACATGTACTGTGTTATCAGAAAAAAGTAAAATTTACCTGTTGATAGAAAAAAGGAATTTTTCATTTTTCAGTAGGGAGTTTCTTCATGAAGTGATTTTTTTCTTTACATTGCAGCTCTGCAGTTAACAATCCTTTTACAGTGGAATAGCATTGACATATTCTTGTTGCTCTCCACAGGGGATGTTCACAACTGTCTGCTTCAGGCATATAAATTAGGCATCTTTAGTTTCCCTGAAT
The DNA here is from genome assembly GCF_035770615.1 of Melospiza melodia melodia. Lineage (NCBI taxonomy): Eukaryota > Metazoa > Chordata > Aves > Passeriformes > Passerellidae > Melospiza > Melospiza melodia. The sequence goes on along the minus strand of NC_086194.1, from coordinate 119,811,923 downwards.
TGCCTTCCTGCTTGTGCTGACCTCATTTCACAGACAACAAAAGGGAGCTATGGCTTTTACCTTTGGTCCTCTGACTGGAGACTGCATCAATTTTCCCAGGCAAATAGTTTGAATGTCCATTCCTCCCAAGTGAATTAATTACCATCCTTGCTATGAAATGGGGTCCATCCTCAGTGAGGCTCCACACTGTTCGTACACTGACCTGTCAGCCACCATTTCTTGGCTGCACCACACGTCACAGTCATCGCTTCCAGAGCTACATGGGCATCAGGTTTTCCCTCTGCTGTCCCTGGACTCCATGCATGCCAGGACAGAGCAGAAGAGCAGAGGGCTTTGTGGTGCAGAAATCTGCACCTTGTGCATAAACCTGTGGGATCAAACCCACCTCTTACCCATCTCATAAAGAACTAGCAATGGCGCTACCTAGACCGAGAACTATTGCATAAACAAGTCAAATTTCCCTATGCAAATATTTTAAAAGGCTGATGGTTTATTTTTTTTTCTCTCTCCTTTCTTTTTGAAGCAGAAAATGTTTGTACAGGTCTGCCTATATTCTTTAATGGGTCAAAAATTGTGTGGAAAAGGATCGCTCTGACCTCAGAGTGTTTTGCGGAAGCGCAAAAAGATTTCTTCCCTTATAAATTATGACCCACTACTTCAGCTTGTGCTCAAACCACTTGTTCTTATTTAATCTAATTCTCTAATAACCATTGGGCCTAGTTTTTTTCCCCTGATAGGGCCTACACTGGGCCAACTCAAGGAGAAACATCTGTATTTATACATGCATTGGTCTAGACTGTAACAAACTAAATTATTCTAATCTTCTATCTCAGAAAAGGGTTACCATTACCTTACTTATTCTAAGATGAGAAAAATGCAAGTTCTTTATATGTGAGGTTTATTCTTTATGACCTCTAATAAAAGTTCCAAGATAACAATGATTTCCTAGTATATCTGAAAGTGTATTGCACATTCAATTAAATGATTAAAATGGTCTGAAAGTCAGTTTAAGCCAAGCATCTGTTTAAGCCAAGCAATCTCCTATACCTCACACTAAGGTAAGTCAAATGTCACTTTCCAGAAGTCACTGGAATTAACTTTCTGCAAAACATGAGCAAATGAGATCAGATTGGAAACCAATTTCTAACTTACTTATAAACTTATTTGATTTTTATTTTCATAATAAGAGAATTAAAAATATGCCATTTGCATGTCTGAGGACTTCCATCATATAACTCATGCATGAGAAACATTCCCTCTCACAGTTGTAAAAACAGTATACATCTGAATAATAATAATAATTCTAAAAGTCTGACTTATTATGGTTGTGATTCAGAGGTGACCTAATCCCTTGGAAAAATAAATTGAATGCAACCATTATAAATGGCAGGTGATGGGAATTAAACAGAAAGAGTTAGTTCAAATCCTTGAGGTAATTAGTAGAGAATTCTGAGATACCTGATGTTTATAAAAATCTTAAATATAACTATTTGTTTATTGGAAAACATATTTTTTTATATTAGGTATTTCAGTTCATTAAGGACTGAGTTGCCTGGTGATATTAGGTATTGTAAGAGAAATTTCAAGAGGGAAGTACTTCAAAGTGAAACTATGTTAAAGCTAAAATATCTGTTCCCTCATTATGCAGTTGTCACTGTGAGAAAACAACTGAAAGGTAGATTTTCTTTCATAATTTTACATTTAAGACTTTGAGGTTACCAACTGCAGCTTGAGATGGCCAGGGATGGATGCAAGTATTTTACAAGTGAGTTAATTTTAGACTATTTAGGGAAAATCATATTTCTAATGCAGTTTTGTATTTCTAAAGGCAAATCAGAGTGGCAACATTTCTATTTTCTATATATATATATAAATATAACGAGAGAAAGGGAGAGAAGGATATCATATATACATATATGTAGACATAATTACATATATATTCATGGTGACATATTTAAATACACAGATGCACATATGTTTGTACAGAGATATATATTTAGAGAGACATAAAGGGAGGCAAGAAAGATTCCATTCTGCTGTTCAAAGCCAATACAAAGGTTCTAATGGAGTTCATTACCTTTCATTAAAAGCTGACTACATTAAATATTTCTGTTTTTAAAGCTGAGAGGGGGGGATTAGAGAAACCTCCCCCCCCCCAAACCTCTAATTATCTCTATTGTCTTTGTTCAGCAGAGGCAGCATGTCCTTCAGGATTCCAGCGGGGTGTAACACAGATCTGTTGACATCTCCAGTTATCCTTAGGGCTGCAAATGTAATTCCTACGTGCCTTTGCAGAAGAATCCAGAAGAGAATGTTATCACCATCACCAGGGAAATGGCACTGTCAACAACTGCCCATGCAATCAGACACTTATCTTTTGATGTTCAGTTGCCTTCTGCTTGTTAACCTTGTCAAGGAGGGGCACAGAGGGGAGCACCAACCAAATGAAACCTGCAGTAATTACTGTAATTCAGAAAGAAATATATTCACTGGAGGCAGGCAGTTCCACCCTCACAATCAACCTTTCTGCAACTCAAGGAAAACACAAACATGGCCTAGCTCAGACAAATTAGGCATGAACAAATGTTGCACATTAAATGAGTTAAAGGACCTTGCTGAAAATTACAAGGGCTGCTTAGGGAAGCAATGAATCCCATTAAGGCAGAAACAGGCTTAAAAGCAAGTGGGCTTTGCAGAGAGACTTACATATATATTTACTGTACTTGGTTATCTTACCCAAGGCAATTCTGGCCACAAAACTGTAAATATATCCAGATGATAATAGTATAATGTTCTTTGGGATACATTCAGGGGGAGAAAAAGAGATCATCAGCTGGATGCTGCAAAACTACTGCTTCAAATACCAATACCTGGCTTGTCTGTAGCACTTTCTATCAATCTAATTTCAAGTGCCTTAACAAAAGGATTCAGAAAGATCTTAAACAGTTAGATGATGTAGAAAGCTAAGAAACATTTGAAGTTAAATTTTAAAAACAAAGTCTTCTCCAAACAAACACACAGTCTTAAACATAAAGTCACATCCTCTTTTTGCTGGCATTCACCAAAGTGCAATGTATGTATTGCCAAACATATGTAAACAACTATAGCTGAAGGAATTGTCAATACATTACTAATTCTCCTTTTGCTCATCAGTACAGCTAAATGATCCTTTCTGAAAGAAACACTGTTTTAATATGCATTAGCCTTTCTTCCCACTGTAATTATGGAATGACTAGTGGAAATTATTTTGCTTTAAATTGCAATGACAATGGGTTTGCCCCATTTTTCTTTCTTTCCTCAGCTTTTTTACCAAAGGAATTAATAAAGAACAATGCTATGATAGGTTTGGGGCCTTTTTTGTCTTTATCCTTGGTCCACACTGAAAGAAACACTAAAAGCAGGTTTTCATTAAAATCTGTGCAGCTTCCAGTAGTTTGAAGGTGGAGTCAGCAGGCGACAGGGCAGAATGTCATATGAATGTGTAAAATCTGCATATTTGTAAATATGTTTTGAATACAGAGGTTAAAGAGAGGACAAGCTGAGCTAAGTCACAAAAGCATTATGAGAGCATGGTGGAAATACAGATCATAAGGTGCCATGTTCAGCATAAATCATGCGGCATGTAATACATAATAAGGGTTATTCATCAGGAGCTCTGCAGCAGCCTGTAACATCTCTGCAATCAAGACAACAATAAAGTCTACAAAGTGGGAGCAATTTCCATCAGAGTGAGAGTGTCCCCTCCCTCATCTTTATTTTTAAATGCATGATGATCACATGCTAATTGTGTAGACCTGTTACTGTGAATGACAAATAACCACTTCCAAAAGGACATTATGGCTAACAGCTCTTTAGGGGTCAATTTTGTTCCCCATCATTAAAATCCCCATTCTGTACAGAATTAGGAAGTATACTCTTGCCACAGGAGCTTGTTGTCCAAAGAATAAATAGGGCATGTTGGATTAAGGGTGAGCAAGTGCTGTTGTGGAAGTGATCTGCTGTGCACAGACTGCAAAGCTAGTGAGGGAGGCTGCTGCTTGAAGACATGGAAAGTTTTGGGAAAGGAGCAGGGGGGTTTCAGAGTGGGCTGCCCAAACACTACAAGGGCAGTTTTAAGGATTACTCCACCTCTGAATTTACTCCAGGTTTGGAATGATGTCTGCAGAACTTTTTGCTCTGTGCAGAGCTTGCTCTGCTGGTGCTCTGGGATGGCAGGAAGCTGTGTGCTTGTGCTACCTTAGTGCTGGGTTCCCTGTGGCAGGCTCAGTGTCCCTGCTAGCCATGCCAGCCAGCCAGCAGCTTGAGCAGGATGAGATTGCATCTGCTGTGTATCTGAGGAGACCGCCTGTATCTGCTGAGAAGTGAAACACATGTGGCTTTAACCCCAGCTTAGGTGGTGACACCCTCTGAGCAGTACCTGGCACATCAGAGATGTTTTGGAACTTCTCAGCAGTACACAGGTCCACTCACTGGTGGGCTATGATTTTGCCAGGCTCACAGCTTCTGAGGGATATCTGAGTAACAAACAAAAGGAATAAAAATACCTGAGAAAAGAAGTACAAACCAGAAAAGTGCAGTAAATATCCCCTCAGATCTGAGGCTTCAGGCCAGCAGAAAACAGTTCAAGCAAGCCTCAGACAATTGAGGCTTTTAGGGACTATGAAAGCGCTTTAGGGCATACAGTGTCTTGCCAAATTTTATTTAAAGTCAGAGAACTGATTATGAGAGATAGGAATATGAATATATTCCCTAACACATATTTTAAAAGCAAGGTTATTGAAAGATGGTGGAAACGGAATATGTTCTGTGTCCTAAACAAGACTGAATAACTGGTGTCACAATTTATGTGGCCAGTGAAGGTGCAGCTTATGACTGAGATCTGCACCAAAGCATTGTTAATTTTTTTATTAACCAATGGCATAGCAATTCGAATTTAAAAGGGGCTAATGGCCCCCAAGTCCAGACTGTAGCTTGCAAAGGTTGGAAATATGCCACTTTGAAAGAGGAAGAGGATGCAAAATCCAGCATCAAAAGGAGTCCTCAGCAGGTGGGTGCAGAGTGCTGAGAACACGACGCAGCATGTCGTGGAAGTCAAAACATCCTCAACAGAGACAGGCTAAAACAGCAGCAGATATAATGTCATGCAGCTGTGATGCTAACCATGGTTTTTGCGTTCGTGGAAGGAGAGCTTTGAATGCAGATTTAACTTATTGAGAACCTCTGAACTGGGTAGTCTGATTTAGGTACCTGCTCTGTGCTAGATGGAGAGAGTTCCTTATGTAGCTGATGGCAAGAGAGCAATACCTGCTAGAGCAATTCATCCCCTCCAATGACACCTGATGAATTATGCATTTATGGTTTTTCTCCTTTGTCCTATGCTAGCCTTTGTCATAAAATGCATCCAAAAATATAACAGTTGCAACCTGAATATCAAGCAGAAATATTGGTTGGTTTGGGTAGTTTTACAGCAGTCTAGGTCCAGATTTTCAGAGTCAAGGTGATTGAATAAGAACATACATTTACATACTTAAAAAGTGATCTAAAAGTACAATATAAATAATTTAAATGGTTAATTTTCTAATATCACTAATTTAAATTAATGCAATAGCAGTAATATTTTCATGAGACAACATGTTGGTGTCCTCAGCAGAGGAAGAACTTTGACTTGTTTGAGCAAGATCAGAGGAAGATGCAAGATGATCAGAGGGATAGAGCTTCTCCTGTAAGGAATTTGGACTGTTCAGCCTGGAAAAGAAAAGACTTTGAGGTGACCTAATTGTGGCCTTCCTGTATCTGAAGGAAGTCTGCAAGAAAAATGGAGACAGGCTTTTTGCAAGGGCATGTAGTAACAGGACAAAGGGAATGGAATAAAACTGAAGAGCACATGTTTAGACTAGACATTAGGAGGAAATTCCTTAGCATGAAGTTGGTGAGTGAATGGAACAGACTTCCCAGAGAAGTTGTGGGTGTTTCAGCAGTGGGAGTATCCAAGGGGCCCTGAACAATCAGGTCTAGTGAAAGGTATCTCTGTCCATGGAAGCAGATAATCTTTAAGGTCCCTTTCAACCCAGACCATTCCACAATTATATGAGTCAATGACTACTATTTTATGTAGTTCTGAAGAATACTTTTAAATTATAAAATTATAGCAATTTATAACAAACAAAGTAGTTACTGATCCCCTGTTCAGCTGCCTTTGCCAGACTAATTTATGTGTATAACAGTGTCCTTCTAGGGTTAAATTTTATTTAGAGTTTGTTTTTTTTTTTTTTTTGTTTTTTTTTTTTTTTGTTTGTTTTTTTTTTATCTCAAGCCTTTTTAAGCAGAAAGATGGGATTCAATCCCACATGTTTTTCTGAAGTTTTAAATTGCTGCAGCACAGGTCTAGTGACAACATTGGAATTCGTACGTGGCAGTGGATTTGTTTCACTATTTAAAAGGAAAAATAGATTTGTCTAATGAAGAAAAAAAACAGTTAAATGTAGACCTTGTCAATCACATAGATTAACTAGGGTGGGAACAGTGCCTTCAAAATGCTGTAAGTAATCAAAAAGATGAGATTCTTTTGAACATTTTAGTGCTCAGGAAAAGCTGTTTTTCTGACAAGAAAAAATATTTCTTTCAAGATTCTTTCACCTCAGAACAGGAACCAGTACATCTTTTATTCATATTATCTGTAGAGCTTGTCGTTCTTGTATCTGTATTTTAGGAGCATTCTCTCATCCACTGAAATAACCAAAAAGGCTAGCTGGTATTTTTCAGCTGACTTCAGGTCAATTAAATGTGGACAATAGGAATTGAATACTTATATAATAACAGGTAGCAGACCTGACATGTTAGGGTCACTGATTAGTGTACCGATTTCCCTTACACTTCCATTGCTACTGCAGAATTCTTCATGCACTTACCTGCATGAAGTCTTCCTAAAGCTGGTGAGTACAATTTGTTATCACCTCTGACTTGTTTTAGCTCTAAAATATCTCTCTTGGCATTCAGCTAGGCTTCAGCACTGCCAGGCATCAGTGATTCTCACCTTAATATACACTCATCTTCACAGTTTCCTCAGTGATGAAACAGGCGTGCACGTTTACTCTCCATAATTTCAGTTCTCCAAGTGAAAGCTGATGGCTATTTGAGATGCTACTTTTTTCCTAGCTCCTGACACCCTGATACCACTCGAAAGGTGTAAATATTGAACAGTAATAATAGACCACACTTAGAGGAGACTTTCCCAGATAACTTGGGAATGTGGAGCATACACTGATTAGAAAAGGATGCGTGTCTGTTGACCTGATGTAGCACAATACTCAATTCAATAGCTCTCAAGCAGAAGTAATGTAATCCATTAAAAGCAAATATACAAAAAATCCAAAAGCACAAATTTATTTGTCTTGTCAAAGCTTTCCATGACAGAAAGAAAAATGAAAAGCGGTTGGTGGAAAGGGAGGTCACTAGATTGTTGGATTAAAATAGATATTTTTGAGAGTGGAAAGAAGGAAAATTGCCATATTAAAATAGCTAAAATTTCCAGGGTATAAAACTGAAGAAATCCATATTTATGTAAATAAATAGGCATCCAGGAATTTACTTTAAAAACAGTATTTCATGTGTTTTCCATGAGACAGAATTTTTTGTGCACAAGGGCAACAAAGTCTCCCTATAAAAGAACAACAAGCTGGTAGCATATGTGATTCTTTATCTTTTCCAAAATGTTGGATTCCAGGATGAAAGCAAACAGAAGATCTCCCATCAAAAGATTTTCTTTTAATTAAAAATTGGATTAGAAAGCAAATCAAACTACAACCTCTAGCTATCTGTAGTAATAATGAAGGAAACTTTCCTTGGGCAGGAATGTTTAAAGCTGTGGTAATGACAAAGGAAAGAATATATGCAACACTGCATTTCCCCTCAACATTTTTTGAGAATTTCTGAGAGACCACATGCTTTTAAGTGTAACAGGCAGCTTATTTCCTGCAAGGTTTTAGGATCTCACAAATGCTTTCAAGAAGGAAGAAAATAGTTATCTCTGCAAAAAGCAAAGTGTTGTAAGTGACCTTATAAACCATTGAGTTTCTTTGTTGCCAAAGAAATCAATAATGTAACAGTGTGCTTGGATATCAGAGAAGCAGCACTCGTTTCTGTGATCTCTCAATTCTGTAAAACGAGCTGTTGAGACTAAATTCTCTTGCATGAAGAAATTTAATTGGCTCAAAACATCTATTTTTTTTCCTTGGAATTCCTTGAATGTTTTTAAATTTCACACAGCACAGAACTTTAATATATAATTACATTGTAAAAATAAACATAATTAACCGACTGATCATCTGCCTTTCCGTCATCAATGACATAACTACAGAACTTACATTTGAAAATAGACCTTTTTGAAGGCCTATTGATCAAGATTCTTTGACTGATGAGGAAGATTTAATAAATATCTGAGAAAAAATTAATTTATATTGGTTTAAATATGTTTTTATGATTACTTAGTGCTGGGTGAATTGATTGAATTACTGGTGGTCTTATGTCTGAAAAACTTTTGAAGGTATTTATACTTTTGCATGACTTAAGCCCTTTTAAATTCTTATGCCTGTTAAAAATAACATCTGTTTGGTAACACAAATGCAACATTGGAAAATTTTGTCTCACTAATGTAAATTTATATACAGAAGTCAATAGATGCTGCTTGAGGGATATCTAAGAGATTGGCAAGTGATCTTTACAATCATGAAGCTATTACTTGCAATTGCAGAATGGCATTTCAATAAAAATTCCACATAAGGATTTTTTTCTTTCTTTTATTTTTTTCCTTTTTTTTTTAACATTCCCTAAGTCTCTAAGGGAATTCACAGAGTGCTTTTTCAAAGCAATAGTTTACAGTATCATCAGTTTCCACCTGCAGCTAGGTCTTATCCAAACAATCTCCAGGATTATTAATACACAGAACAAACAGGGAAAGATACAGTATGAATCTCTGCAGAAATTCTTTGGGAATGAATAAATACTCAGAGTAAATGTTGGCTGGTTTGATAATTTGGTAACTAACTTTCATGATATGAAAATTTGTGCAGTATGTCTGGATTAAGACCACCAAAATAAATCACAAAAGGACTTCCTGGAGATTTCTGATGATAATGGCATTTGACCTCTGGTGTAAACCCTAATCAGCAATTAAAAGGTTAAATGTTGCTTTGTCATCCTCCTGAGCTATTTATTCATGCATTTTTCAAAGTCATTTATGATTCATATGAAAGAGACCTGTTGTACTTGACTGGTTAAGATTCATGTCAATAAACTTCCAGTTGCTTCACGACCTTGCTCACTGCTGATCCCATGCCACATCAACATTTTGGCAGAAGATCAATGTCAAGTATGTTTTCACCTCACAAACCCAGCTTTACTCACTTTATTCAGTCTCTGATCTGCTGCCTGGAGATGTTTTGATGTTTGTCTTGATGTTTTCCATCATCTCTACAGGGTCTTTTTTTTCCTTCCAGCTTCTCTATCGTAAAGTATGCCATGCAACTTGCGCACTGGCAAGACCTTTTCACAAGCAAAAGTTTATTGTGGAGTGTTTATTTTGCTGCTTCTGATGTACTCACAACTTGACAGAAAGGAAATAAAAAAGTAAAATATGTCAACTAATCAGGTTAATATCTCTTTAGCCCTGATCAAAAATAGTGAAATAAGTATTGTACCATTTGCCTTTTTGAATAACAACTCCTGGAGCATTTTGGATGAATAGCTGTAAATAGAGATGGTGAAAGTCCATTTTAGAGACATACACAAAAAAATACAGCACTCTGCAAAGTCTAATAGCTGCATGCCAAGCCCAAGAATGCAGACATGTCTGCCAGTTAGTCTGAAAGGTGTGTGTTCCATTAATCTTTAAATCTGTTGGCACTGGTAGGTGGAGGACAAAATGAATACTCGCCAGAAGTTTAAAATGTTAGGTTAAACCTTCATTTACTACATATATGTAGCCCATAATCAAAAATAAAGATATTTAAACTGTGTTTTCTCTACTCACTCCTTAAGAGAACCTTTGGTCTTCACAGGGTTGGTGCTTAGCAAAGATTTTGCAGTCCTAGCCTGCAGGATGTGAAGGAAATTCCATCTCTCTTGTGGCAGTTCAGACCCTGTTTAGGATTTAATATTTGCTGACAAGGATTAATTGTTAACAACTCTTTCATCCTTTGAAAATGAAGCAGGGTTTTAGACATTCAGCTCCATGTGGTGGCAAGAGGGGTACTTTTGGGTGGAAAGATAATAGGAATCCTATCCTGGAGCCTGCATGTTTGAGAAAGGGTATAAGGAAAGCATACTGACAATTCCTGTTGGAAAGAGCAGAAAAAATGTGTCTATTGAGATGCCTAGCAAAAACAGGAAAAGCTTCAAAATATTATTATACCTCTCTCAATATGTATAAAAATATTTCTAGTCATTACCACCCAAAATCATGGTGAAGGATGGAGTCAAATAGAAAGCAGAGAGAGTGAAACAATGATTTAAAATGAGGAGTCAGTGAAAACTCTGACATTTTTAGAAAAGGCACTACACAGAGCAGCAAATATTATTTATTCTTTTTTAGTTTCAATGGCTGTTACTCTAAAACAAAATACTTTTAGACCTTCTAAATATTTTTCCTGACTGTATTCATTCTTTGGCCTCTGGAAGTCAGGAGGGGTCTAGACCTTCAAAACATGGGTTAGCCCAGGGATTGGGAGTGAGTAAGGTCTTCACCTGCAGAAAGGCTCTGAGACACATTAAAAGTCAGCAGAAGGCATGGATTTCTGTCTCTGTGTAAAGGAGTTTGGTTTCAGTACCGTAAAGTAATCAGAGGGGAATCTAGTTTTAAATCAGAGAAGATTTTGGCTCCCCATAAAGCAGGAGGGCTATAGCTCCACTTTTTCTCAGGCTGCAGTACAATGCCATTAGCCATTCACAGTCTCTGCAAAATCAATGAGGCTTCACTAATTTGCATGAGCCGAGAATCTGGTCTGTGTGCTTGGGGTGCAGAAGGGAACAGTGAGATTAACAGGTGCCTCTCTTTATCATGCAAGACCACCCTGCACAATTAGTTAAATGAAAACCTCTCACAATACCTGTGCTTTTCTTGTCAATTAAGGCTTCTCCCAAAACAGGTAGCATCCTTTGTAAGTCCTAACAGCCATTTTCCTAAAAAGGCCATTTAATTTTTATATCCCTTATTTGTGGAAAATACCAATTTCAGAACAAAGACAGAAATGAGCAGACAACATTTTTATACTGAATTTCTTGCACTTGGCAGAGCTAATGAAGTATACACCATCTTCTAACTATAGAAGAGTTGTTAGTTATTCTGGTGTGTATACAAATATATATCTATATCTGTGCATATGTATACATCGTATTCGTAGGAAGATGTATAGTTCATGTATATTTCTTCATGTTGGTTACCATGTCTTAAGAGTATAAAATCTGGAACTCACAATTTCTCACACTATTTCATAGGCATGAAATGTTTATTTTTCTCTTTGCTGTTTCTAATGGATTTCCAAAAAAAAAAAATATTTGGTGGGGATTATTTCTATAGAACTGAATTCCTAAATTTTTATATATACTCACAAGTAATTTCTATATGCAAGGTGACCTTTTCACGTGACTCTGGTACTGCATAAGTCAACACCAGAAGTTTTTTTGAAAATTCTTGAGCCTATCGATAAACTCAACCTATATCTGAAATTACCATACAATATAGATGGCATTTGAAATACAAAGTTCTTGCTGACAGTGGGTATTTTGGCACAATTTTATGAAAGAATGCCTGAAGGGTTGGGGTTTTTTTTAATCCATGCTTTCTATTTTTCCTTTCCTTATTGATTCATACTATAATGCAAATCAATGATGACTATTTGGGGGAGATTTAGTAGAATTCTTAACAGCTACTTTATTTATACACAATTAGTTTAAAGGAAGAGGAAAACTAAGCAGGATAAATATGGGAATATTTGCCAGTCCATTTACTTGTGAGTCTCCTCCCCAGGGCATTTCAATAAGGACAATGCCTATGCCATTATTATGACTATTGATTTCCTGGGTTTTTCTCTTGCCATTCCCACTATTGATGACCATCTACTATGAATAGCTGGAACAATCCCAGGCTAACTGGAATTCCCTGATAAAGCTTTAATATACCTTTTTTAGTAAAGTACGAAGTAAATTAAGTGTAGAACATGGGTGAAATTTCCTGTAGTTTCTTTTGTTTGAGGCTTGCTTTGAAATTTTTGTGTTGTTTTATAGAGTCTTATGAACTTGGCCAAGTTTTGCTTAGATCAATGAGTCATTACTCAGATGAAAACCTACCATCAACAATAAGGACCTTCCTTTAAGGCTGTATGAAAGACAGATTTAAATAATAATTAAAGTTGCTGTAGCTAGTAATTGTTCCTTAGTTTGTGTTATACCACAGTAAACTAGCCTGCAGTTAATCTACAGAGAAATCCCCAAAAAAACTTGTATTGCCATCGCTGTATTTTTTCAAATGTAACATGCTTCTTTTGATTTTAGTAAGAATCACTAGATTAATATCTGCTACATTAATATTATTTTTCCATTATCATGGGCAGAAAGGTGTGAAAATCTGAGGTAGAACTGGTTAGGGATTTCTTAAGAATTTTTTTTTATCTTCAAAAAAGAAATAATATTTTGAAATGAAAACTTGTGAGAAGCAGTTGGCAAGGAGGAATTTCTTTTAGGTGAGGAAGGATAAAAATTAGAACTTTTGAAATCTTTTCAGATTTTGTAGGTCTGTGATTCTGGCTTTGAAAAAAAATCAAAATTATCTTTGGAAATTTAGTTATACTCGCAAAATTAAATATGAGCAGAAATAAAAATTAAGATTTTGATTATTCGTAAATTTTCTTTTTCTCTCCAAAAATTGTTGCAAGTGATTTCAGTTTGGACTTTTGAATTAGAGCAAAAAGCATTTTGTATTGTGAAAATATTCTGGGTTTCAGAGAATAATTTGGTTACTTTTCATCTTCTCCACGGGAGCTTTAGGATCAGTGCATGGTTAGGTGAAGAAGGGTAGAAAAATTACCTCACTTTTCTCCATCTCTGCCATCACCAAATGTATGACATAGGATTTCTGCCAATGTAGCCTAAACACCAGAAATGTGAAGGACACTTCTTACTGTTTGTTAGAGCATGAGGGAGATGAGGAGTGAGGACTAATTATATCCATGGCTTTGTTTTAGACCTTTTCATGCTCCTGTGTACCAAACAGAGACAAAATGCTTTTGCTGCTCGCTATATCCTTTCAGAAAAAGAAGTCCAAAAAGTCTGATTATAGCATTACCCAGCACACAAGGATGATATTCCTTCCTGTGAAATGAATTGAGCAGGGTTAAGAAGATGCAGATATTCTACCAATGAAATATTGTCAGGCTATAAGAAACATGAGCATGTGAGTTAAGGAGTACACATATCTAGGATGTCAATACATTTCCATGAAAAAAGTGGACAGCTGTAACTAGCCATACAATTCAGAAAACAACAAGCTTTTCAATCAAGGTTTTGATGAAAACCATAATATTCTAAAGACATCACCTGGGTTCATCACACACAAAATACTGCATGCTAAGGCAAATTCACACATTGAAGGCCATGAAACGTCCCCTTAATTCAAAAAGTCACACCACCAAAAGATACAGAGAAAATATCCTCTATATAAACATTATAAAAGGCTTTGAAAGTTCTGTTAGTTTTATCAAATTCATGGCTACCAAAGAAAATGAGCCAAACAGATTTCAATTTCTATAGCTTGCTTTCAACTTTCATGGAAAATATTTTTTTATCAGTAATTAAAAGCAATTTTATGAGATTTTACAAAAGAGAATAAGAATATACACACATTCCTGAACTGCATTTTCAAGTTATGATCTTTTCCAGCTGAGCAGAGTTTTACTGATGTATGAAATAGAAAAAATTAAATAGACTACCAGATAAATGCTGCTCATTAGCAACAGTATTTGAAATACTGGACTAGATTGATCAAGGAGAAAATTGTTATCTATCTGTATGTTATCAGTTTAAGTACTTTAAAAATACATGTTTGTTAAAACAGAGCAGGAGATCCATAACTATTCAGATTTTTAAATTTTTCAAATAAAAAAAACTTATTCCAAAATATTTAGCTTGAAAATTGAAAGATGTAAAGAAGGAAGGCGTGGATAGAGAGTTGCACATACTAATCTCTTGCTTGTGATGTATTTTTCTCTTGTGCACTGAAGGTGATGATGTCCTACAGAATAACTGGTTCATTGTTCAGCTAAGAGCATATCTTAATATATACACACAGCAACATGTAAGACTAGGTGACATTCTCAACTGCATTACTGCTTGTAAAAACTGTAATTTCTAAGGTGTCTTGGTGGAAAAGGTGAAAGTCCCAATTTGTTCTAACAGGAATGTCATCCAGCCTCAGAAATACCTGAATCTCTCAGCTTTCACCTTTCTGTGGCACAGATTTCCTTCACTTGACTCATGTATTGCAGAACCAGAAGATAAAGTGTCTTGATCCAACTCCTCTCCATTTTCATCCTTCAGTCAGTTAATAGTGTAGCAATGTATTTTTTACCTGCCTGGAATCAGATGGGCAACATTGTAGTAGCAAGTAGTTTGATTCAACCATTTTCTGGCGGTCCACATCGTGGAATATAGAAGCATAGAATCATACAATCTTCTGAGTTGGAAAGGGCCCATTAAGATCATCAAAGTCAAACTCCTGGTCCTGCAGAGGATACTCCCAGAATCACACATTGTACAAACACTTGAACTCCCTCAGACTTGGTGCTTCCCTGGGGAGCCTGCTCCAGTGCCCATTCACTCTCTGGTGAAGAACATTTCCCTAATATCCAAACTAACCCTCCTCTGCCACAGCTTCAGTCCTGTCACTGGTCACCACAGAGAAGAGATCAGCATCTGCCCCTCCTTTTCTCCTTACAAGGAATTGTAGCAGCAATGAGGTTCTGTCCTCAATCTCCTCTTCTCCAGGCTGAACAGAACAAGTGACCTCAGCCACTCCTCATGCAGCTTCCCCCCAAAGCCCTCGCCCATATTCATAGCTCTCCTTTGGACGCTCTGTAATAGCTTTACACCTTTTTTACATTGCGGCAGCCAAACCTGCCCCCAGCACTGGAGGTGAGGCGGCCCCAGTGCAGAGCAGAGCAGGACAATCTCCTCCCTTGCCCTGCTGTGATGCTGTGCCTGATGCCCCCCAGGACAGGCTTGGCCCTCCTGGCTGCCAGGGCACTGCTGGCTCAGGTTCAGCCAGGAGCCCCAGGTGCCTTTCTGTGGCACTGCTCTCCAGCATCTCATTCCCCAGTCTGCACACACATCAAGGGCTGCCCCATCCCAGCACTCTTTGCTAAACTTCATACTGCTGCTGATTGCCCAGGCCTTTGATTTATCAGAGTCTCTCTGCAGGGTCTCCTTGATTTCAAGGGAGTGAGCAGCTTCTCCAGTTTGATATTACCTGAGTACAGAAAAGTGAGTTATTACCCTCCAGTTATGTATCTTATATGAACTAGAAGAGGAAGTGCTGCTGTGGCGTGAACCCAACTTTTTAACCTGTTAAATTACGCCTAAATTAGTACTGCAACTAAATGGCTACCAACGTGAGACACAAACCCCTCCGATGAAATGGTGATGAAATGGTTACTCCTAGCTAATTGTTGTGACATTTCATCCAACCCTCTATGGTTCATTTCTATAGGGTAAAAAAAATCCTCAAACCCCGCCCCCCCTCCCCCCCCAGGTTTCTCAAAGAGTTTTGGGAGGAGACAAATTTAGGCCAGAAATAATTTTTTTTTACATGTTAGTATAACTGAGTTCAATAGACTCGAGTAAGGTATGGTATTTAAAAAAAAGGCAAACCTGAATCATGTAGAATAAATACTTGAGAGTGAAGGATATAGACTATTGATATGATTTCTGTTTTTATTTTCAATATTTATAAAGAAGACTGCGTTTGTATTAACTCATTTCACTAAGGGAGCTATGGAAATCTTATATTCACCTAATTTGAGCAGAAAGTAAATCACTGAAGATCAATTGCTGCAGTTTGATATTAATTTTTTACTATAAGAAATAACTTGGGCTTTTGCAACCTACTGGTACTCACAAAATGGCACTGAGCCCAGAAAGCACTTGAGGTTTAATATTGAATTTCTGAAGTCATAGCTCCGACTAACATTGATATTGCAAGATAGAGAACCTTCATACAACTTCATTGGACAAAGCTGGTATTTATAGGCATCATTTATATTTAAACTGGGGGAACTATATTTATTTTCTTGCAGTGCCTGTATATGTGACCAGATTTTGATAGCAAGCTACATTTTTGCTACACTACTAACTGACTGAAGGATGAACATGGAGAGGAGTTGGATTATGCCACTTTATTTCTGATTTGATAGTTTAAATATTTTAAATAAAAAACATATGTGATAAATATATTAATAAAAACATTATTTTAAAACATGCTTATGGTTCAGAAAGAAGACCTTTTGAAAAGATAGTTTAACTGTTTTTACCACAGTGCAGATATAAAAACTAGAAATGACTTACAGCTATTTTACAGTAAGTTTGGCCAAAGCAATTTTTGAGAAGACCAGTGAAAATCAAATTATTGCAGGTTCTATGAAAAATGAAACCACTGGATCTGCTTCATATTTTTTATACTTTCCACACAAAGAAAATATATAGTGATTTTTTTCCACTCTCCTCAAGCGAAAAATAGTCACTGCTGTGAAAATGCCAACTGTTCTCTGCAAAAGTAATGACTTTTCACATGGAGAAGAAAAGTGAAAATAAGTGATTCTTCCAGCAGGACACTGGAAAAATTATGTTAAGTTATATACAATTTTTTCCAGAAGTGAATGTACTTAAAAGAGAATTCATTGAAATATTATGCGTTACACAGATTTACATGTTCTTCTGAATAGAACTCAAGAAATTGCTGTTATTAACCTTATTTCTAAGTTTATGGTGTAGTCATTAAAGATAATGGCTGAAACACATTCATGAGGAGATCAGCAGTTCCTGCACTCTCGATGAAAATTATTTGATGGTTTTAGTTTTTATTTTAGTTATTTGTTTGATTTTCTCCTCAAGCCCCATCCCTGAAATTCAGGTATAGGCTGTCTCAGGATGATAGAGAAGTGGTTTGTTGACTGCTTTTTCTTCTTGCTGCTTCTGCAAGACTGGAGCTCTTCATTAAACAGACAGCAAGAAAATAGAGGATAAACTGCTGAGGTACTTTCCAAGAAGGTTTTCTTGTAGTTGCCACTGAGATGCTGCACAAACATAAATGAGATTTTTATTGAGAGGGTGGGTGGTCTATACAATGGCAGAAAGGAAGAGAAGTTCATTTTATTAGAGGTTAATTTTGACATGATCATTTATAATGGAAATATTTGTACAGAAGGGATTCAAACAAGAAGGCATGGCAAAAAATACCATCCATTTTGTAAATCCAAGACAATAATGAAATAAGATTTGGAAACTATCTTTAAAAAGCTTCAAAAAGTGATTAACTTTGCAAAGAAATGACTGTAGGGAATAATTTCCAATTCAAATAGTTTAGTCCTGCATTACAGATACATTCTTTACACCACAAGTTCTCAGCCCATGGTTCGTGCAGAGCCACATTGTCTTGTCCTGCCTAATTTCCTTTGAAAATGAAAGGAAAAAAATTAAAACAAACAACCAACAACAAAAACCTCGCTCCCCACTCCAGACTTTGCTCTCTTGTTCGTGTGTAAAAGCAAGATGACATGAGAAGAAACAGATTCCAGAATGCCAGGCTAGTGTAGAAATAAAGTTATCACCAGCTTTAATGTTTTCAAAGATATCTCAATTCCTCCATGCTCTTTTATTCATTATTCATTTTTCCCTTAGACAACACTGTGTTATGGTTAGCTCTCTCTTACTAGCAGAAAACTGTTAAAAGCACCAAGTGTGTCAAAACCAGATAACACCAGAAATAAAACTACTCTCTGACTTCTTGCTTTTACTTTTTAACCAGTGATTTGGAGTTGATTAAATCTTATCTACTAATGCCTTGTATTCCTTTTAAGCTCTCTGTACTTTCCACTCACAGCTGTTTCCTTGCTGTCTTTCCTCTGACACTGCTCAGAAACCACAGAGGTTGGGAGTATTTGAGGCCAGGACTTGTTACTAAGTCTTCCTTCTCCAGACCCACATTTTTATTGATTAGTATATGTAAAATGGATCTATGCCTACTGCAGCAAAACCTGCTAAATTATCTGAATAAGATCTTTTAAGGAAGCTGGTCAGGGTCTTTTCTACTTCACATTTCAGGAATAAATATAAATTAAAAATCTTGATGGTCAACTAAAATTAATTAAAACTTTTTTTTTGTAATTAATGAAATTATTTGGGATATTTATTAGACCAAGACCACAACCCTTCCAGCCACTTTATCTCCTATAAAACTCTCACAAAGTGCTGTCATTTTTATTAGCCGTTCTTCATATGATTGCAATAAAAAAATATTCACCTTATAACGCCTTAGTAAAATGTGTTCTTGATCAAAATATCTTTATTTTTGCTATGCAACTAGATACTTTTATTTCTGATTTTACTTCCTGATATTCTTTGAGGAATAAAATCTTTCTGGAAACTAAGAAAAACACGTAGACATAGTCCTTCTATTAATAAAGACAGTGCAAATAATGACTTGGTTATTCATTCATGAAATAAACAGTAGAAAATCATTCATTTCAGCTGATCACCAAAGGGGAAGAGCTCTGTTTTAATTTTCTTGCATGTGGATTGTAGAGTTAACCCATCCTTTTCTCCTGGCGAAATAAATGTTAAAAGAAATCAACCAACAAACCAACCAACCAAAGAAACAAAAAAGCAGGGGAAAGTCTGCCTCAGTAGGATTCATCATATTGCTTCTTAAACTAGGAACCTATACGATGTCCTTCCCACCACAGTTGAGTGTACCCTGGAATATTTAAGTCTAATGCAAAATAACTTAAGCAGAGACTGCACCTGTGGCACCCTGACCTGTGTCACCTGTTTGTGTATTTATGGAGAGGAAGGAAAGCATTCAAAATATCTCCGGGGAAGATTTTTCAGCTGACCTGGTCTGTGCAACAGCCTTGTTCCATCTAAACCTTCTCCTCTTTTGTTCTTTTGGCCTTTCTACATCAAAACACAAGATCCACAGGGCTACAATGCTAAATAGACAGATTTTGCAGGACACATTTTGGAGTCAATGAATCCCTAAATCCTTCCTGTCTCTTGCTTGAAGTAAGCATTTATAGGAAAATGGTTGTTCTTTAGTAAATGTAGAACTACCTGTCTTAGATAAATAATGTTTGAATGACAGACCGAGCATCGAGAAAACAGGTAAACAAGGGTTAGAAATGAGCTCGAAGAGTAAATTTGTTCTAACATGGAACAAGTTGAACCTTGGAAGTCTAGACAGTCACTTAAATTTGACAGTATCATATTCTTCCTTTGACAGTAATAGCTGCAAAAAAACACCATGGTATTATACCATATAATAATGCAATATATTCTCTTAAAAAGTTAAATACATAATTAGAGAACATGCAAAGCATGCAGATGATCACATATGGCATAGAGTGCCTAAAAATATGTTTCATACAGCTTACCTATTCATGTTAGCACCAGTTAATATGTGGTGTTATTCAACATTTTAAAAAATCGTATTTAAAGAGGACTTCAAATTGGGCAATCTCATGACTAAAAAAAAAAATACAAAATCAAACTTAGTGTGTCTTGATATAATTCTATAATTAAAGAAAGCATTGTCCTGACCCTTTCTTACTTGAGTCTGTGTGTTCTTGAATTACAACAGGTCTGCACATCCCAGAGAGAGCTTTTATATCTCTTGGGCTATTTCAGTTAAGGTGGCAACTTTAAAAAATAAAATTTTTACCAGCTGAAAACAAGAATCACTGCCTTGTATTGATAGCAAGCAGCTAAAAATGTGGAATGTATATCATATTGTGTTTTACAAGTGAAAAGAAAAATCAGAATGGATTCACTTATCTGGCAGAATTCTAAAACTTCAATGCAAATAGGGAAAGGACAATTGGTCAAATACCTCTGCAATTACAGGAAACATCTTCATTAGTGAATCTTTCCTCTTCAATGATAGTTTGATAAAAGATATTTTTAATTAATGATATTATACATCTCTGTGTGTATATATATATATAATGGCAAGTCTATGTAATTGGATAATATTCACTGAAGGGATAAATAGAAGGAAGCTTATAGTTTTATTAGACTTACTAGAAAATCATCTAAGTAGAAAATTGTCTTATGTTACTGTCTTTCAAATTAAAGTAAATAAAAAAGGTAAGATTACTTTTGTTCTTATTTTGAAATAGTTTATTCAATCTTTCTATACATAAACTATTCTCTACTTTTTAGATGGAAAAGTATTAATGTAACAAAGACTATTTCTTTTAAAGTCTTCTTATTAAAGTCTATTTTTTCCCTGCATATAAATGAAATTCTAGGGTCATGAAAATAAGTGGCTGAAATATCCAGCATATGAGGTGGGGCCTGAGAGATCTGGAACTGAGCAGCCTGGTGAAAAGAGGGCTCAGGTGAGGAATCATCTCATCAGTGTATTTAAATTCTTGATGGGAGAGAGTGAAGAAGACACTTCAATTGTGCCCAGTGAAAAGACAAGAGGCAGTAAACACAAACATAAATACATGAAAGTCCTGTTGAACTCCTTCCTGTGGGAGTTATCAAACACTGGAACATGTTGCCCAGAGAGGTTGCTGAGTCTCCATCCTTGCAATGTTCAAACCCAAACTGGACACACTGCTGAGCAACCTGCTCTGGTTGCTTCGGAGGTGATCTAGTCCACCTGCATCTCTCCTGCTTTGGAGGTGATCTAGTCCAAAGCAGGTCTTAGCAGGGGACTGGACTAGATCACCTCCAAAGATTTCTTCCAGCCTCAATTATCCTACATTTAAACTGGTCTGTGTAATGGTACCTATGTGTTTTTGTCCACTTAACAGAAAGCACATGCAGAAAACTCACAATCCAAATTGTATCTTTTCTGAGGTGCTGAAATATGGCAAATTTTCCAGGTAATGTTTGCAGTTGAAGATGTATGAAATAAATAGATTTTAAATTATATGTTATTGTTTAGGCTTCTAAAGATTTTAGCTAAAAAATAGACACTAACCTTGAACAGCTTTTTACTTTGCATAGAGATACCGGAGTCTCTACAGGAATCCAATGTTTTATCATCTTCTTCAGATATAATTTTTCTTTATGTCTAATCATAATTTCCCTTGCTGCAACTTGTCTATTACCCTTCAGTCTTCCAACGTGTTCCTCCAGGAATAGTCTAGCTCCTGATACATTACATACTATCAACATTATCAGCAACTGAGCAGCAGGGCAAACTCCAAGTCAAGGCGCAGGTGCCCATCAAAAGAGGTTAAGTGGTGGTAGCAAAATATGTTATTATCAACTCACAAGGTGATTATTAGAACAATCTCTTAGACTGTTCCAACTGCCAAGCAATAAAGAACATAATCCAAACTATACCTTTGGACAATGGTATGTGAATGATGAATAATAGGTTAACCCAAACCTCTTTCACAGTTCCTCATATTTATTATAGTCAGTGAAAGTGATAAAATGTAAGTTTTTAATGGAATTATTTCAAAAAATTATGAATGGCTGAGGATAAAAGTTTAAGTTCAAATGCTTAGCTTCATCTGATGATATGTGAGAAGAATAACAGGACTTAAAATCTGAGACTGAATTTACTGAAGTGAGAAATCAAACATGAATGGTTTGACTTGTGAGTTCACAATGTCAATTAGGTTCAAGAAGTCACATTGATAGCTCTATGATGGAACATGAGAATATTCCTGCTATTTAGGAGCCCTAGAATTTAATGAAAAGGATCTAAGGAAAGATGGACATTCTAGGCCAGAATAGATCAGTATTACACAGCAGAAGCTAACAAAAATCAGCACAATTTAGAGACTATATATGCAGAACTGCATGCTGAGATAAGCATATTTCCATCAGCAAGAAGATAACCAGGTTTGTTTTCCAGTAAAGCCCCCAGATTCATACAATTTTGTAGGACCAATGGGATCTCAGTGCTCACTGCAGCTTGCATGTTGCGCACAAATACAAATGCATGGACACGCATACACACATTCATCTTTGAGAGCACACATCCAAGCACATGGTAAAGAAATAGCAGATGTTTGCTGTTCTTCCTGCTACTTTCTCCATTTCAGCGCAGATAGCATCTTGAGAGACTTGGTGGAAAATTTTTTCCTGTTTTCATCACCAGGTTTCACTCATTTCCAGTATTCAATGGCCACTAATGTCTGGAAAAATCAGTGCCAACCTGCTTTTCATTGCAAAGATATAGTGATGAGGTGGAAATCCTTTCCTTGACTGCAGCAAAGCACAGACTCTGTACAGGGAAAGCATTTATCATGCAGCATGCTGTGCAGGAGCAAGATGGTCTTCAGAACACTGAGAGCACTTGTGGAAATAATTTTGGTATTACGACACAGATTTTAATCCTTTTATTTAAAGGAATTGTGGCACAGACAGAAAACAGGACTCAAATTCAGATCAGGAAGAAATTTTCTCCATAGTGCCACTCTGTTAACTTCAGAAAAAAGGACTGTGGCACTTTCAGTGAAAGTCCTGTCAGCTGCTAACTACACTAATGCCTTCTGAGGGTGCTAGGAGAAAACATCATTTGAACATTGATCAGGATCAAACAGCATCACTGGACCATGCAGCTCTGGCTTTCAGATATAGCAAATCAAGGCAGATCTCAAAAGGTTTATTCTGTTCCAGAAAAAATCATAAAAGCATCAAGGTCAGAAGAGACCTTTAAGATCACCAAAGTCAAGCTGGTGAAACCTCCAGCTCAGACAGCTGGAAATCCTGAGGCATTAAGCACCTCTGCCTTTTCCCATTCCCTCTCACTACCACTACTCTCTGCATTCAGCAATTCATGGAAATAGACCTTGACCATGCTTTTGTTGCTAGTGTATTCATAGAAACTTTTTTTTTTTTTTAATCTTGAAATGTAGCAGCCAAATCAAGTTCTAGTTGCAATTTGACCTTTCTAATCTTCTCCCTACACGAGCTTGTGACATCCTTAAAGTCCTCCCAAGTTACCTGACCCTCCTTCCAGAGTCAGTAGTTTCTCATTTTTTCCCTAAGTTGCAGCTGAAGTTCTCTGAGCAACCAGGCCAGTCTTTTTCTCTGACAACTTGTCTGTCTACATGTGGGCAGAGCCTGCTTCTGAATATTTAACTATTCATTTTTAAAGCAGATTCAGCCTTCCTGGACTCCTTCACCTTTGAGGACTGACTCCCAAGGGACTCTGTCAATCAATGCTCTAAACAAGCTGAAGTCTGCCTGCCTTAAGTCCAAGGTGAATCTTCTGCTGGTGCCTGTCCTACTTCTCTCAGCATAGAACACATTGACATTTCCTGGTCACCATGCCAGGACAGCCACTGACCTCCACATCACCTACTCACCCTTTTTTATTCACAGCGAACAGGTCTAGCAGGGCACCTCCTCTGGTAGGCTCATTTACCAGTTGTGCTAGTAGGTTTTCTTCCACATAGTTTGGGAACCTCTTGGAATCCTTCCTCTCTGTTGTGTTGTATTTCCATGCTCCATTAATTTCAGTTAAAACATGTTGATTTGCATCAGCAGATCATCAAGCCAATGGGATTTACCTGAAATTTATTTTCATAATGCTTGTGTTGACAAAATCTGTGTATTAGCTCTATAATAACAAGTATATTAGAAAAAAAAAGATATAGCTCAGAAGATAAATATGATGTGAGACAGAATGAAGGTTAGTGGGTCTTAGCTGAAGAAGGCTGAAAGCTAGTGAGAGTGCAAAATGTCAGCCTTAATAACTATTTCCCACCCAGCAGAATTTCAAGAGACATAAATTGAAATGAGAGAGAAGCTAACTTTCGACAGATGTTAGCAACACTTTTTACACTTAGCACATAATAAACATATGGAATGGGCTATCAGGCACTATTGCTGAGGCAAAACAAAAGGATCATTCAAGAGGCAATCAGATGTTGTTCTACAGAAGTTGAATACTTAACAGGGATGAACCCTAATGGGCTAATAGTCCTGATGGGTAAACTCTCCAATGAAAAAATGTTATGCTCTTATTTTCATTCAAATATAAATATCACTTCAGTAGCATCTATCTGCTTCTTGGCTTCACGGGGATACTGTTTAATTTCCTTTTATATTTTTTTTCACTACAAAGAAAAAGAAACTACTGTTTTGCAGTTTCAACATAAGAAAAGCAACATCTGCAACACATAGTCTTCCCCTCACCTCTACCTGACATGTACAAATAACTGATTTACAGAAGCAAAAGAGATCTGAGATGGCAGCAACTGAGTTGCATTTTTAAAAGGTGTAATATGTTCAGATACTTGAAGAAAGGTAAGTAGCCTTTCTAGCTGTCTCAGAGAAAGTCACCCAAAGCAGGCTGAGTTAGAAATGCTGCCTCTGAGTTAAAAGATGCAACATCCCTTCATGCTTTCTATTTCTTTCCAAAACCCCAAAATCACCTGTTTTCATATCAGTTTCTGAGGAGCAAGCAAAGCAGCTTATCTGTGTGCTTCCAACTGCACCATATGGAGACTTGCAGGTTTCTCAGCTGAATTATTCATCATGTTAGTGTTCCTGAGGTAGACTCAGGGTCTATTATTTCACTGATTTATTTTCCTGTCTTAATGTAGAGTGACACCAGATAATACCTTTTGTCTTAGTTTTGCTGCATGCTCTCTGTCACAGACAAAACCTCCCAAATAAATCATTACTACTTTATTATTTGAAAGATTTCAGTTTCAAAAAGACCTCAAATTCTGTTTTCAAAAATTTCATGAGTTTTTAAAAGCAACAGAAACATCACCAGGTCCTCTCCCCTCACCATCGCTTGTTTTCTGTCTTTCCAGAGCTAGTGCTGAGTCAAAAAAAAACAAATAAAGAAAAATAAAAACAAACCAATCCCAAAAAACCAACTACCAAAAAAAAAAAACCCCAAAAATCTCAAACAGCAAACAAACAAACAAACAAGAAAACCATGCTTTCAGGACTCCCCTAATTGAAAGCAGTACAATTCATAGCCATTTGCAAAGTCATTGACACAGGGATGTTTGTGTTGCAGAAAGATGGATATCCATTCATGATAGGCAGGGTAGGTACTCTATCTCATATTATTTCTTGGGTGAGCTCTTCATGGATTAAAGATTCATGGAATGCCAATTTCAAAATTATAGGTACCCTGAAATGCAAGAAATGTTTTGATCCTGAAAACAGGTTGGATAATGTACAGATGGATAATGAAATGAAAACAGAACAAAAGAGCTGGCCAAACTCTTGTCACAACAAAAGCTTGGAAGAACATAACAGTAAATTTCAGAAATGACATTTATATGTGTGCTCTTGGTTAAAAAGAACCCAGAGCAGCTCTCTCTCCACCTAGCATGGTCCAAATCATAGGTTACTCTTACTATTTTTTAAACAACTTGTTCGTACTCAGTAAAAAGGAAAATCTTAGCACATTTTCTCTCCCTGAAAGCATACAGTTTTCCCAAAATAATATACTGTCTAATCAGAATCAAAATTATTTTTCTCATTTCAGAAAAGATCTACTTTTAATCACAATTTATTTTTAAAGGTATATTATTTTAAAATAATTTCTAATACTGAATGTGCTCTCTGTAAAAGAGGCTTAGGTGGAATTTATTGACAAGTGAAATATCCACAGAGGATAGAAAAGAGTACACATAATAGTTTTGTCCTTGGACTCAAGCAGTAACAACCTAGTTTTCATAATAGAAAAGTAGTGAAAAAATAGTGAAGTGCTTTTCTAATTAATATGTGCCATATTTTATTTTCTTACATAATGAAGCAAATATGTTTTGGTATGAGCTCTTGTTTGCTGTTATTTTTTCTGTCCCATTTCTGTTTCCCTACTCTCGACAATACTATTTCCAATGTGCAATAATGAGAATATGGCTTAGAAATACTAAAGTAAAAGGGAAGACCTGAAATAGGTGGTAATTTCAGTAGCATTTTCATTTCCACCAGCTAAATAATAAAGAAATTTTAAAAATCAAATAATATAAATCTTCAGTTATTTTTGTGGCGGGAGAAGACCATCAACTGATTTAAAAAGGCTTCCCCATGTTCTACTGCTGCATGCTATGACAGGCATGTGACAGAATGGTAGGCCAGGACTGATTAACTAGTATTTCTCTTTAATGTATTTGCCCATTACTTAACCAGCAGCATTTTCTGTGGCAGAACTGTATCCCCTGTGTTTGTAGCCTCATTGGCTGGCTGCAAAGGAGGTCATAAAATTGTAGCTTGAATATGGTCAGAAAGTAATATAAAATCCTTGAAATTTTCCTAGTGGAATTTTAAAGCTTTTGAGATTCTACTTTGAAAGTAAGAGGCTGCTTCACTGTAGGTTTAGAAATTCTGATGTTGATTTGTTTTAGGATAGTCTCATAATCCTCAAATATTAACATTCTATCTCTGTAAGGATGTATTTATAATGTAAAAATAATAAGATTAAGTGTCCATACAGAAAAAATGTTTCATTTCATTCATAAAAAGGGAGAAAAGGGAGAAAGTCTTTTGTTCTTTTCAGAGAAACACTATTTACAAAAGTATGTAGTTACAGGGTAAGGGAGAATGGCATCGAACTGGAAGAGATAAGTTTAGATCAGATATGAGGAAAAATTCTTTGCTGTCAGGGTGGTGAGTCACTGGAACAATTTGCCTAGAGAAGCTGTGGGTGCCCCTTCCCTGGAAATGTTTAAGGCCAGGCTGGATGGGGCTTTGAGAAACCTGGTCAAGTGAAAAGTGATCCTGTCCAAGGCATACTGGTTGGAATGAGATGATCTTCAAGGTCTCTTTGAACCCAAGCCATCCTATGATTCTTTGGTTTCATAATTCAGTGATAAAGAGATGAATAATTATGCTATCTTTGTAAAAATGGAAACATAACCAAGAAAAAAGTTTTTGTTTTTCAACTATTCTACAGATTCCTTGTAAAAAATAACATTGAGAAAACAATGTTCTTAGACATTCTTTATAGTAATATGTGACTGACACCGTAGGTAGAATTTAGAATTAACATATCTGTGAACTTTGCTGGAAAGTGAGAGAAGAAAAGTTGTTTACTATAATCAATGACCTTAAGAACATCTGTTAAGGTAAGACAGGTAGAGAAATGTTATTTGGTGAGGAAAAGAGAACAGGAAAGGGAGGAAATTTCTGTGGGTATTGCCATCAAAAACCAGGTCAGAGTCCTGATTTCCATTGTATTGTTCTAAGTATGCCATAGCCTTTGAACAAAAGGTCATTTAACAAAACACTCAACGTTTTGTACTACAGAAAACTACTTGATACATATGCTTCTAGTTTCAGCTTATCCTTTGGGAGCTAACACTTCCCTTGTTGGAAAACCCATGCTAAAGTACTACTTAACAGATGTTATTGGGCCTGCTTTTTCAATTTTGACAATGGTTTGAGATAAATATTTATGTTAGCTGCAGTGAAGAAAAATATATTTCTTCTGAGGGTTGTAAAATATAAATGTTTGAGTACCACAATATACATTGAAATTTACATTTGTGCAACTCTCTACATCTGTACTAATGTGAATTATTTGCTTATCTAAGTATATGGGGTGTGAGCACTGTTTAGCAATACTGTGATGAGCACAACAAAGATACCTTAGTGCAAGCCCTTTGGCATAATAATAAAGTCTTAGAAAATATGCTCATTTTTAATTGTTTCATTTCTGAGATAATGTCTGCCCAAGGCAAGAGAGAATTGAGTATGTATTTCTCTGGTGTGCAAAAACATTTATTCCAAATATATGCAAATTAACCAAACATTCTCATAAACAGCAGTATTGAGCTGATAGTTAATGACAGTAAAAGCTGATAACTTAATGGCAAAAAAAAAAAATCCATGACTAATTAATAGGCTTTAAAACTTTCTTGAGAACTGGATGTCTCACAAAAAATTCTAAAGTCTTACAAAACCATTTCTTGGGCTTCACAAGTGCTATGTTTTTATTTCACAAGGCAGGAAAGAGTGACAAAAGGGACAGACAACAGATTAGGACAGTTACCTAATGCATTCTATCTCTTGTACAAGAATTCCTGCTTCCAGGAGAATATATTTGAATTATCTGCTGTGAGGCAAAAATTTCCTGACCCAATAACAGACCAGGATCTCCTAGGGAAATTGGTTAGGCTGACCATGCAGATGCAACATGGAAGAGCAAGCAATATTATAGTAGAAAAAAATGGACGGGAAAATCATAGGAGTGTAGTTGGATGACATGGGGGCTTGACCTTGGCTGGACATCTGACAGCCACAGAGTTGCTCCATCACTCCCCTCTTCAACACAATGGGGTGGGGAGAAAATAAGACAGAAACAGCTTGTGGGTCAAGATAAAGGCAGTTTCATAAAGCAAAAGCAAAGACCCTGCAAAAGAGAAAAGCAAACCAAAAGATCTTGTTTTCTACTTAGCCACAGGTGAGGTCCAGACACATCCTGGGAAGTTGAGTTTCAGTCCACGTAGCAGTTGCTTCTGAAGACAAATGTCCTGAATAATTAATGCCAATCCTACTTCCTCCTTCTTCCTCTTAGCTTTCATTGCTGAGCAGACACCATATGGCATGGAATGTCCCTTTGATCAATTTGAGTCAGCTGTTCTGGCCCTGTCTTCTTCTAAGATCTTGCCCACCCCCAGCCTGCTGGTGTGTGTATGTGTCGTGTTGGAGAGTCAGTGCTGATGGTGTTCCAGCACTGCTTGATAGTGGCCAAAATATTGGTTTCTTATCAACATCCTTCCAGCTACCAGTACAAAGCTCAGCACTGTAGGGGCTGCTATGGGCAAAATTAATTGCATCTCAACCAGACCCAATATGGATGCACAAATGTGTTTAGTGAGAGCAGAAAAATAGGAGAGCAGTGGTACTTAAGAAAGGAGAAATCCATAGTTAGGAGCATTAGAGTATTTTTTGAAGAGGGAGCATATGTCTTTCAACAGAGCTTATTCTATAAAACAGAAAAATTATTGTGGAAAATTATG
Source organism: Melospiza melodia melodia (assembly GCF_035770615.1). Taxonomy (NCBI): domain Eukaryota; kingdom Metazoa; phylum Chordata; class Aves; order Passeriformes; family Passerellidae; genus Melospiza; species Melospiza melodia. The sequence goes on along the minus strand of NC_086194.1, from coordinate 119,782,701 downwards.
TAAGGTGATTAAGTCTGCAGACATTATTATCTTCCTCCTCTTTGCTAGGAAAAAGTCCTGGAGATACTTGTTATTTACTGCTTTCTTAGTTACATGAATGAAATAATGTTGTGTGTGATCTTTAAATCTTAAAAAAGCAGAGATCTCATTGCTGTCAAATCACTCTAAAGTGTTTACTTAGCAGAGCCAAGAGGCTGTCCAAATAGGTTCAAAAGTAACAGGCTTGGAGAAACACTAAGATAAAGTGCTACCAGAAAGAAACAGTTGAGTGGAAAGTGGTAGTTTTACACAGGAATGTTCCAGGAGTAAACGGAGTCTAAAGGAAAATAACAAACAAAATATCAGTGCGGCTTCACAACAACCTACACCTTCTCCTTGCTCCTATATGATCGCAGCAGGGAACAGAGTGCTCCAAAAATGCTGAGAGCTGAAACAGCTTCTGCTCAACCAATTCATACACGTCTTGCCACTTATTTTAATTTAGTGGAGGTGAAGGAGCTGAAGAGGTTTTAACACACTGAATGATAATTAGCAAGGGATGATTCTCAAAAAATGTTTGGAGTTTCATTGCTTGGAGCTTATCAGACCCTATTTAGTCGTAGCATCTCAACTAAAAGACCCAGGAGAACAAGTTTCTGCAAAGATTTCTTCTGCTTCCTAGTTCACCTAGATTGAAAATATCACAAAAAACTTACTTTCCTTACTTTAGTTGAAACACTGCAAGGAAGATTATTGATAGTAGTCATTAAAAGGGACAGGTGTTTTTTCTGGCTGTTGTAACAGCTGGCAGCATAATTCAATCCGATTAATATGTAAGGATTCACATATGGGTAGGTATTTTATGGATGGCTGGAACAAGTGACAACATTTAACAAATTACCTAAAATAGGTCTCAGGGTGTTTCTGTTTCTAGCGCTGAAAAAACCAAGGTTTTTTTAAGCTTATCTGTGTTTGGAGATTGACTTTCATGCATGCTCACATTTTCTGTATTTCTTTACAAGCAACTGGTACTTTTGAATTCTGTGATTCTTTCATATCAGTATAAAAAAAGCCTTGATTTTTTTCTAATTAAAAATATTCTCAAAGTTTGGAACTGTAAAAAACCATGGCAAAACAAAGAAACCAGTAACAGTATCCCATTTGCAGTCAAAGTATTTATTTTAGAGTATGACCAAAATTATTTGCTCAGAAACACATAGAATGTAAAATTATAACATATATATTATATATTGTCCTTAGAAAGACAGATAATCAAAAGATTTATTAAAATTAAAGCAGAGAATCTCTTGAATGAACAGTATGAAATGTATTTCAGTGAGAGAGAATGGAAGAACAAACAAAGCCAGTATATTTTATCTGTCGTGATTTTTTTGTGAGAAAATAGAATTAGAAAGCTCTCTACAGAGGATTTTCTAAATGTGAGAAACTTACTATGTCACCCCTACTTTTGTTGTAATGCTCATAAAACATCACGCTAATATCTACTTCTACGTCACAGCGATCTCTCTCTGAGTGCTCAGCCATGAAACAGGAAATAAGCTTATTTTCCTTTGCCTTGGCTTTCCACACATAAGCATTGTTTTAACCTTTAAAACTTCTGCACTCCTGGGGTCTGAGGTTTGCAGATTTTTAAGCTTTTCCTCCAGGATACTATAAACACACTTGAAAAAGTGACACGCAGTACATGTGGGGAAGCATAAGTTATACCTTACACCCCTGAGAGTGAAAAGCAGCTGCTGTAGGCAAATATTTATATGCACCTGAGCAGCTTCTCATTTAAGGACCTCTCCAAGTGAAGTGTGAGGCTTGGCTAAGCACTCTCAACACAAATCCAACTTTTTTTGCTTTTGACTGGATTTACTTCTCCAGCTGCAGAATAAACTGTTTGGTTATAAATGTTAGCCATTAACTATGGCACTTAGCACAAGGAAGATTGCACTCACATAACAATATAAAAGAGAAACTACTGCACCTCTCCTATGTGGCATCTCCATGAGCCATTAAGAACAGAGAGGAATTCTGCATTTAACCTCAAGGACACAGAGATTGCTTGATTTGTGTCTGAACCTTCACTACCCCTGAACTCCTATTAGTTTATGCCAGGTAGTATCAAAATAAATAGACATTGTTTTGCCATAAGAGATTTTGAACTTAGCCTGTACTAAGAAAAAAAAATTTCAAATTCAGGCAAGCTGTAACCTGAAACACGATGAAAGCCATATGGCTTGTTACCCTTACTTGGTCAGTTCAGTGTTTTCTGAGTGCCATCTCCCCAGTTAATTAATTTATTTTCTTATAATGTAGGTTTTGACTAATCCTCCCCAGGGAGCATTGCCTAAGTCTGTCAGTGTAACCCTTTATGGCCATATTTTATGAACATAAATTGTAAAAATAAACATAAAAAATACAATATGAATTTCACAGAACCTTTTTACTTGGCAGATGAGGTGCTTCATCACAAAAGTCATATATAGATGCTGCAGTAGAAGACTTCCTATTAACAGGCTAAACTGAAAAGTAAATCACAAACCTGGTGCAGCAAATATTGGGACAAAATACTTGCTTCAAAAGACTAGAATATTTAGTTACATTCACTATGGAGTTTCCTCCTTTCTAAATTTTTTTAGAGAAAATATAGCTATATTAAGTTATAATTAAGAGCATCCATGAATTATAAAATGTTTAAATTAAACTACAGGACTTTCTGAGGTTTCATTATTACTTTAACAAGCACAGAAAAAAATGTACCAGTAATTCACAAATATTTTGGCTGACCAGTTTCTCAATTTGTTCTATAATAAACATGCAGTCAAAAATGTCAGTTCTGCTTGAAAAATACTTTGTTGTTAAGATTGCTTTACACTGACAGATGTGCCAAGAGTAAACTGAAAGGCAAGAGATTGAATTTTGCACAGTATAACTCCAGATTCCTTATTGTTTACTCTGTATCCAGGTACAGCTGAGGCCTTTGTGAGAAATCCTGGGTCTGCTCACAAGTGATTCAGTTATTCACAAACTTGTCATAAAAACAGGTGTTCCAATTACACCTACAAGCTTATATTTCAAATTTAAGACTGACCTATCCAGTGTTTATAATTATCTTAAAACTTGAGAAAAAACCACCACATTCTGGAGCATAATGGTAAAAAACTGATACCAAAGATGTCTGAATAAGATGAAAGACAAGAGTAAAACATTCCTCCCTTTTGGGTCACATTAAAAAAAGTTTACTACAATGCCTTTGTATTTGATAGTATTTTTCTTTATTTCCTGTATGCTCATCAGAATAAGAGGGATCATTTATAGAATTATAACAGCTAGCCAAATAAAAATAACTTGAAAATAACTTATTTTTCAATATAGTAGGAAATTTCTAATAACCAAAATGATTGAAAAGTTCACTAAAACCTCCTTCTTTCAGAAATGTTATTTTAAGATAACTAGGATGATTTTTTTTATTACAAGAAGTAATAATGGAAAAAAAAGAATTTCCTTTTAAAAATCATTAAATATGTCTGCTTACCTGTGCATTTATTATTAGAGAGGAATTGATTAGTCTGTGTTACCGACAGCTTAATAGAAATGTTTCAATAATACATTCAGTAAAATACCAATTAAGAAAGCGTAAATGGCCAGGTTGAACAATTCAGTTTGCTGACCTTGCTAAACAGTACACAGATTTATCACATTAAAAAATAACATAAACATATTGACTAAAATTATTAGAAATCAGAGTCATATTTATTGCAGCAATAACTCTGATTTTGTGTTGTAGGTGGTCTGTTACCATCATAGATGACTGAGATTGCAGGTTAAAAAACTGAATCAAAAACTCAATATTCACTGAGATGAACACCCCATAATTTCTCTCCTCTGAAGTATTTCATAAAGCCCCACGGTACTAGTACACAATATGTAAATCAGATTAATATAGGATCACAGCCTCCATAACTGTCAGTACAGTAGTTCCCTGCAGTATTAAAGTCCACAAAACCTGATTTTTAATATGTCATGAACAATGAAGAAAATACAGGTTGCATGCAAAATAGCTGCTCCTTTTGGAAGGACAGCCAACCAGATGCTTTCATTTCTAGGTTGGTGACCACGGGGATGCAAAAAAAGGGGAGGTGATAGTCCTGGGACTTTACACCTAGGATTTTCAGTAATAAATGTTGCTGTTAGTGGTACACACAAGGTTTTCAAAAAGTTTTTGCCACTGAAAAGCCATGGTTAACTCCTAGCTAAATAAGCACGTGCTTATTTACAAGCCAAACTACCTGTGGTGGGAGGAGGTTTGTTTAACAATTGTTTTGTTTGATAATGCCTCTTACCAAAGCAGAATTTTATAACTTGCCTCTGTGAGTAGCGCTGTTAGGAAAGGTTTTGCCTTTTTCCTGCTGTGCTGTGTATGAACTTATCTCTGCTTCTCTGGGACGCAGACAAGCTATATCAGGCAGCTCACAGGGTTCCTCCATGGTTGCAAGATCAGGGGCAGAAATCACCTACTTCCTTTTTGCAAGTCTACGTGCTAAGCAGAAGTATTATTTGGACAGTTTCCGTGTTAAATTTTTCTGTGTATGCATAGAGAAGCTTGTCATAGGGTGTGTTTCTACTGGAAGAAAGTCATAGCCAAGCTTTTGTGAAAAATGGAGTTGTGAGACCTTGCCCAGAGAGATTAGAGCTGCCACTAAAAGAGCAAGTGGTCCATGCTTTAATACATGTCAAAACTCAAAGGTGAAGTACACTAGTTCGGTTGTCAGCATGCCCCGTCTTCCCTGGCTTTAGTTTTTCTGTTGTTTGAAGAAAATAATCACAAATTAGAGATGGATTTCTAGGGAAAATTTGGGAAATTATTTACACTAATCTTCTGAGAAATGAGAAATAATGATTTCGATACAAGTTTTATGAGAAAAACTGCAAGTTATTTACCTCAAAGGTACCGGCATGCTTTCAAAATCAAATCAACACGGCACAGACAGAAACCTATTGGAAGACAGCAAACATGATTTTGACAAGTTTAGAAGAACTTAATTTTAGTAGATGTTGTACTAAGCCTTTTGTGTTGCTCCAATGAAAATTACTGCTTTAGCAAAGCCAACATTAGTCCTTATTAATAAGGATTCATTTTCTTAGTTAATGCTGCCAAGGTGAAAAAAGGTAGCAGAATCAGTGTCTGCTGATTGAAATATCATCTTTTTCATTTTAATACAATTTTTTTTCCTCAACACAAAATTAAGAGAGAAAACTGTGCTGATTACTACTTCTGTTCTATTTATGCATACATGTGCACACCCCATTATTATTGCACCTTGCTTTTTTTTTGTGGTTAATGGTATTTTAGCCTGGAGCAACTGAAGGAATCAGTTGAGTTGTGTAAATTCCACATTGTTCAAATTATTATGTTTTTTAATGGAATTAATAGGTGATCAGAGCCTGGGGCTTGGTTGTTTGATTTATATACATATCTTTCAATATGGAATTCATTAAAAGGAATTGCAATTTCTGCTAGATCCTGTTACACATTGAACAAGATTTGTTGATTGTAAGAGGTATTGAAATCTAACAAGTCTGACTATTCAGTACATAAAAAACTATAGATAAAGGGAGTTGTATGAATCACAATGATAAGTACCTTTAAGAGACTTCAGAATTGATGGTAATTTTTTTTTGTAAAGCCCTTATCATTAGGTCAGACTAGCTGACAATAACAATCTCTCTGCCATGAAGTTTATTTCTGTATTGAGAACCTTCCTTCATAGGGATCCTGCAGCATAGGGAAAAGTGAGGAGAAGATGACATTTCAGGCACAGATTTCTATGTGAGCTAAAGCTGAATCCAAGCACCAGGGAATGGTTGGAGACTTCCAGCCTACTGAGCACCATCTATTCCATATGCACAGGGGTCGTGTGCTTTAGGTGACCCTTTCTCCCTTAAGGTTGTCTTTTTCATCCACTCAAAGCAGATGAACTTTGTTGACCTGACTCTTCAGAGAGGCTCCATGCAGGTATTGCAGTATTCCTGCTCTTTTAGGTTTACAGCACATAAATATATGACAATTTCGCATGTATTTGTTTGCAATTTTTTGGTGAAAATGTTTTCAGCTAGGGCAGAGGATGAACACATTTTTTCACTTTTCTCCTTCTTAATTTGAGACATTCAGTTGACCTTGAAAAGTTGTGGCTTCTCTTCTGTGTGTTGGGAATAATACTGAGTTCCAGGATAAGACGGTAATGTCAGAAATTACGGCCTCATAAAACCCTTAATTCTCATCATAAAAATAATATATAAAGTAGAGAACTCTGAGGGTGCCTTACATATTGCACTGCCAGGTTTAGGAGCACTACAATAAAATTTACAATGCCTTTTTATTTGATAGTCCGTAAGAAAGAAAGAAAATCTAGCTTAAAAATTGCCATGCTATAAACAAGTGAGATTTCCTAGGGTTGGAGGAAGGGAAGCAGGGAACTTGAAATTCTGGGCTTTGTGGCTTTTACTACATCTTTAAAACAATGTTGCTAAGAATCCCAGATGTTCACTCCAGGTGAAGTTTTAAATACACAATAGGTTAAAATGTTGAGATTTTGCTCATTGTGAGTCAAATGCTTTTCTTAAAGTATCTGAAGATACAGATAGGACAATTAACTTCAGGACCTTGTGAGAGCACAATCAGAGCACCTAAAGGGCTGTTTCAGGCAGGAGGCAACAGATTAAATCCCAGGTGTGTTATGACCTCAGGGAGTTTTCCCACTGAAACCAATGATGGCAAATTTTTATTCAGTTTCTCTAGGAAAATTTCATCACCTGTTTTCTGAGCAGTAGTAATCATCTTCTTTGTTACCACTTTCCTTTCTGACTATGATTTTCTTTCATGGCTAAAAGTCTATCATGCCTCTCTGTACCCAACACACAGAAAATATTGGTTTGTTGCAACTCCCAGCTGTAGGAACTACCTTTCTAACTTGAAAAAGAAAAGGTCACATTTCTTCTTCCAAATAGTGTCTGAAATGATGGTTGCTATAAAATGACAAATATGTCATATATGACACAACAAATAAGTCTAAATTTATCCATTTTTCAACTTGAATATCAGAATATAACAGATTTCAGGATCAGTATTTTCTAAAAAGAAATCTCACTAAAGATGTTTAGTTTGCAAGATGTTCTATAGAAACATATAAAAAGGAGTACAGTATGTAGAATATGGAAAGATATAGAAAGCAAACACAAATACAAACATTCAAGGTCAAAAATAAGGAAAAATAAGGGACATACACAGAGGTGTTTTAAGAATAAATGAGAACAATTTTCTTTCCAGTTTAGTCACTCATCTCCAACTGACTGTTTAGCCTAGGAGGGACAAGCTTGGTCATGTCACACTTTGCACAGATGCTGGCCACCAGAAACTCCTGAAGGGTTAGCCATCTTGCAGAAGCACTTTTTATTCTGACCTAGCCAGAGGTAGACTTTTATTCTGTGACTCTGTTATGGAATTCAGTGACTAGAAGAAAATATATGTAGAATAGGGACCACATGCTATCTTTAGAATGGGGACTCTGAAATGCTGTATTACCTGAGTGGTTTTGAAAGCTATCATTCATATTTGTTTACTTGCAAAACTGTGGCTCACAGAAACAGCTCTATTTTTTCTTGAGAGATTCAGAGTGCTCTGGTAAGTATTTTCATACATGGTTAGACTTTCATACATCATTATGTGGGCAAAAAGTAAGTCTATCAAAAATTTAAAACAAGCAGTTGTTGTTCTGGAAGGCAGCAGATGTTGAACATTTCACAGATGCCTTCCTCCCATTTGTTTGGTTCCACCACTTATGTGGGGATAACCGAAACACATTTTCTAAGCCTTGGCAGTGCACTTGATCAGCACTCTGGTGGCAGATGAGTTTCAGGGTAATTGAGTCCAACAGGTGTGAAAGGGCAGAATGGAGCTTTCATTGGAGTGTTTTATGGATGTCTGCTAATTGCATTCTGCTTCTCCCAACATTCTCACAGGAATCTCATACACTTGTCATCTCTACAAGGTGTGGTAAGGGTTGGCAGATCTACTGTCTGAAGAGATAGTGCCTTTCTCCCATCAGCACAGCCTGACAGATAATGCACCCATGGTCAGATGGGTTTGTTCCCAAAGCTAGAGGGCAGCTGTCAAACTGTGGTGGAGTACGCATCTTCTTTCTTTACTTATATCTACCATGTTTGCTTTATTTTCAAAGAAAAAGGTACTAATTGCTTCATGTTGTATTTATTACTCTATGAAGGTTAATTTGTCATTTTTCTGTAAAGACTAGAATTTCAGTAATTTCATTTTACCTCTAGTAGGTTAAAAATGGCTCATAGAAGGGATTTAATCAAGAACTTCTGCCTATTCCTGTGAATTACTGGTATGCTATTTGGTTAAAGTTCTTAAGCTTTTAGAGTAATTGAAATGTTGGGTTGAATCTTAGAATTAACTACTGATATTTTTAGAAAGTAAATTAAAGCTTTTCTACTTTTCAGTGGATGAGCCTTCTAAATTTCCTTTATGATTTGTATGCAGTGTCACTTTTAGAGAGAGTTCTTGGCACTGTCAGCCTCCTGAATCTTCTTCACAATATCATTTTAAGGATACATGTGAAAAAAAAACAACAACAAAAGCCCAGACATAATTTTAGGTGACAATATTCTTCCACATAGTTGCTTTTCTTAAGCAGGTGCACAAGTTTACTGTGTAACTATCAGAGTCATGCAGCATGCTAGGAAATAATATTTAATATCAGCTATTGTCTTGAGGCAGATATTAAAGCCTACTGATTTTCTTTGGTCAAGCACAGTGCTAAAATTAACATCTGAAAATTCAAGACATAAAGACAAAATGACATATATTACAATATAAGCTTCTCAAGGGAAAGGAAATCTCAAAGAAAAGCATCCCTAAATACTGGTAACTGTTCTGCTACAGCAGAAATGCTGAGATATCAGTCCATAGATCTATAGCCATTGTTCCAACACAAAAAATGAAATCAAAATAGATTGAGAGAAAATAAAGCATAAACTTATATATTCTTTCCAGCTAAAACAAGAGGGACTGCAGTCAGCAGCAACTGTTGTAAAACAGCTACTTCAAAGAGGTAGCTACTCGATTTGAGAAAATTTAAAAGCCCAAATTGCAAAAAGCATGCTCAGAAAATGTATATTTATGATAGCAACTTTCTGTGAAAAGGTCAGATAATTAGGGATCATGAAATGCAAATATAACATTTTTTTACTACTTTTATGTTAGATGTTATGTTAGGCTGCTTTGTGAGCTTGAGAAACTTGAAAATAATCACTTTTTTCTTTGAGTTAATTTACAGGGAAAGGAATAGAAAGACATCTTGGCACTGAATGAATACTTATGCTCCTTTAGTCCTGTTGAATTATTTTGTTAACATCCTTGTTAAGAATGTAACAAAATAATTATAAGGTTGTTCTCCAAGGCGAGAAAATAAAAGCACTCTCACTGTATTTTATAAGAAACACACCTTTTTCTTTGTTGCAAATATCTAGTCTGAATATTTGTAGTCCTAACAAATTCCTTCTGTCTTTCAAAAATGGCCACATTTTGGTCTATGTGAGAGATCCACACTGAAATAAATGTGTTGGGTACAAAGAGGGGTAACTTCTCCAGGATGAAGACCCTCCTACAGAGCATCTGAGATCTGTCCCATTCACACAACATGATTTCTTCCTCTTGAGGCCTGCAATGAGCACAGATAAACCACAAAGCATTTGTAGTCTCTTTGCTTTGCCATAAAACAAGGCTTATTTCTCTTCTTTGGCCATCCATGTGAATTTTACACTGCTAGGATACCATTACCAGAGAGTATCCCTGTTAGCTCTGCCCCTTTGGATTCCTCCTTGAAACTCAATTCAAACTAAGAGAGTAGTAAAAAAAAAAAAAAATATTCCAATCATCCTAGATGACAACATCCTGCCATATGAAGAAGTTTGATCTAAAATGAAACATACTAGCTTACTGGAAAGAAAGCATAGGCAATGAATTATTCAGGGTTTCTAGTCAACAACCTTTTATATTGTGTTCTATCCCAGGATAAATGGTTCAGACTCAAGTACCATATTTGTCAACAGTAAACTAAACCTGCTGCCCAAATCCCACACTGACAGTGTTAAACTGCTTGTATATTGTTATGGCTGTCATTTAAGGCAGCTAAAGCACAATTCAGATCAGGGCTGTCCCTGTGCTCCTAACTCATCCCCTTGTGTTTTCACTTCTCATGAGCTCAGAAAACTGGCAGTGCCAGAAGAATTACTAGGGCTGAAACAACACCTGGGCACAGGGGATCCCACTGAGAACAAGGGTACTAGTGATGCTGCATGAACTCTGGGTTTCCTTTATCTGTGCATAATTTAAAACATTACTGCAGTCTTTTATTTCAATGAGATTATTTTCGAAATGTAAATCCCTTGGCTGGGGATTGCAGGTTTTAAAGAGATGAGTCTATTTCCCTGATGTGATACTTCAGATGAGTCCATTAGACTTGAACCAGCAGGAAATTAGATCAGTATTATTGGTACATATACTGATTTTGTGATTTTCTCTTATTTCTTCAGTGCGTTGAAAAGAAAAAAAGTTAATAACATAATATCAACACTTCAACATTTCAGTACAATAGACAATAACGCAATATCAACACTATAAACATTTTCAAATTACCTTGAAAATTCTCTGCCCCAAACATTTTTTAAATGCATCAGAGAGTATTTAGAGGTAGCTTTTGGGAACTTTAGTAATGGGGACAAGGGTGCTGTTCCACTATGTTAAATAAGGATTGAGTTAGAGCAGATCAAATTGGGACCTTTGATTCAGACTTGCAATCCAAGAAAACATTGACCCTTACAAGTCTACTAGTAAATCTTCCAAATCTTGAAATCAGTTTTAAATCTTTTTGGGGTCAACCAGGCCAAATTTTTCTTCTAACTGTTTCTGTGGTGGAGAGAAACTCTGATCTTTTTCTTGTGTGATGGAATCCCATATGCCTTTACCATTTCAACAAGGTGCTCATTATACTGTCAGTGGTTCTTTGTAATGGCTATGTTTCTGCTTCCTTTTCTCAGAAGTGTTTCTATTCTGTAGGTGACTTTGCATTTTGAGAAATGACTTGACTTTTGGAAACACCTCTTTCTAGATGTTGAAACTAATCTCAGTTTTTCTGATACAAATTTTGCATCATTCTTCTGAAAAACCCCACACAATATTATTACAAAAAGATTCATAAAGAATAAAATGCTTAAATGAATATTAATCTCAAGAATAAAATGTGAAATTAATCTGATTGAAATTTAAAAAATATCCATGACTATCTATTTAAAAGTAATGAAATCAGATTTCTAATAATAAGAATGTGAATATTAGGAAATGACAGATTTGACTCTGATTTATCCCTATGTACTACGTGTAGCTCTAATTATAGCAGGATTGTACTTGAAAAAAATATTTTATAAATATCAGCCAGTCTTCCATGTGCTGGTACTCCATGTCAACAAACACAGAGGCAGCAGATATAGACCAGATGGCCTAACTAGGAATGTGTTGTTTACATAAATTTGTGTGGTTTCATTGTGTGTTGTGAATGTGTAAACCTGGTCCACATTCCTACCAGTGACAGTTTTCAATTTTTGTCTAATTTTTAGTAGCTTGTTTGCTCTGTTAGTAGTAGTTTCAGTTTTGAGACCATTATTAACACGATCAGTTACCTCACTGTATGAATACAAATTAGTTTAATTTTGCAAACTTTTCTCCAAACTTGAAAAAGTATCTTTGATAATCAAAGCAAATGCCTGTTCTTGATATATATTACAAGCTCAATATGAAGCTAAGTCCTAATCTAGATGACACAATGATTTCCTGGTTTAGTTTTTGTCACAGAATCATAATCACAGAAATGGTGAGGCTGGAAGGCACTCTGGAGACAGTTTAGCCCAGTTTAGCTCAAGCAGGGTCAGCTAAAGCAGTTTGCCCAGTATTGTGTCAGCTGAGTTTTAAATACCCATAGACAGAAACTCCACAAAATTAATGATAACCTGTTCTAGAAGTAGAACAAGTTCCCAAAGTAAAACAGCTCTTTCTTATGTTTAAGTGATTTTTATTTTTTTTGCAAATTTTGCCCCTTGACATTTGTCTTTTCAATGCACACCACTCAAGAGTCTCAATCCTTGTTAATTTTCTCACATCAGTTGCTTATACTTTGTATAGTTTATATAAATACATTGTTGAGATTCTCCTGAGCCTTCTCTTGTCTACGATGAACAGCCCTGCTTTTTTCCGACTCCTATATGAATGATGTTTCAAGTTCTTGATCTTTGTGGCCCATTTTGTGGAATTTGCTCCAGTATTTTGTTTATCTCTCTGTCTCTTGTACTGGGGAGACAAGAACTGGACTCAACACTCCAGATAGTTCTCACTAGGTCTGAGGGGAAAGATGACTTCCTTCAGCTTGCTGGGAAAGCTTTTCCTAATGCAGCTCAGTATACTGTGGATCATCTTTTCTCAAGACATATTGCTCAGAGTCAGCTTGCAGTTCACCAGGGCAGCAGACCCTTTTCTATTAAGCTGTTTTCCAGGCAGTCAGGTGCAGTCCAAGCACTCCCAATCTATAATCACTGGAACTTGTGAATTATTTCTTCCCAATCAATAATCACAGGAACTTGTGAATGAGAGGTTCACTCCCGTAGTTTGTAGAAGGTCTCTTCTTCTTCTGGTGCAGACAGCCAGTAGAAGCACATCACAATGTCACCATGTTGTTGTTCCTGTTTATTTTGATCCATATATTCTCCACTGGCTTTTTTCACGTCCAGATCCATAATGTGCCATGACATACAGTGATAAAAATTTCATTAATGACTTCCTGCTTTCCTGGACACCTTCTATAGTCTGTTAACACTTCTGCCATTAAATTGGATGGGAGTAAGACAAGCTTTTCTTTAATTGCTGAGTCATTAATCAGAAAAGAAAAATACCATTTCAAACTTCTTCAAAAGGAATCCCAGTAGTCCTCAGTCAGATTAGAGGCTTCTTAACTGCTGTAAGGAGGGGTATCGTATCTTCTGTTTGGTGTGCATTAACATTTGGAAGAGAGCTGATTGTTTTAATGGTTTTTGTCTGTGTGTCAGTGAGACAAAATGCAGTAATAGATCCTGCTGATTATTTGTGTTTCTTGTCTTTGTTCCTATTTTATCATTTAAATCAAGTTATTTTCTCTACCTGCAATTTGTGAGCTTTAATTAATTGGCATGAGGTTGGCTTTATGTGACCTGTAAGATATTTTATCAGTATCAGTATAAGTAACATATTTGCACTTTGTGCATCCAATTACAATATCTGGATTTTACGTAACCATAATTAGCATTATATAATGATAAGGTTGCAAGTTAAAAGGAGATACACAACTGTATTCTAAAACTACATGATTAATTAGAGATTTTTAAATAAAATCCAATTTACATTTTGGCAAAAAAGGACACAGTATAATATCTCCATGTCAAGGGAATATTCATTATTAGTAATTAACAAAAATTAAATGTGCCTCACTTGCAGGCTTCAAAATAAGAACTAAAATGAGGCACAATTATAAACAATTTCATGCATCTAGCAAGAACAATAATCTCTTATAGGTAAGAGCTTGACTGGGCTGGGAAAAGCTTGTACTCTCCTCTAGCAGCTACGGTTCTTATTGAATTACCAGGAGTCATTTTGTAAAATGGTTTTGTAGCTCCAAGAAATATTTTGCACATCCACTGCAACAAACAGACTAAGAGGATAACATGCATCTAAGGCAGTTTCTGAAAACTTGTACAATCTACTGACATATTGATGAGAATCCCTTTATCCTTGCCTTTTAATGAACAGATCCAGGGATCATTTAGAGTAATACCTAGATCGCCTAGCCTGGCTGCTCCATCTTGGTGTAAACCCGTGTCAAAGTAAAGGACACAGTAATTTAACAATTCAGAGATGCTAATGTAGAATCTTGTGTGGTAGACATTGCCCCACCACACAGGATTCCACATAACATCTCTGAATTGAAGGTGAGTTTGCTCCAAGGTATTAATGCTAATGGCTAAGGCTCTGTACACATTGTTTTTTGTCTGAAGGACAGCATTCGAGATGGTGATATTTAGTGGTTGCCTGCGGGCTTTCCAGTACTTCATGTTCTCTGGAGAATTGTCCTAAAAGTTCTTCTCTTAGCCCATCTCCTGACTTTTTCATTTTAGATACCAAAGTGGATAGTCTAAATCTTACCCTTTGGCAACAAGGATTGCCTTTGGGTCCACAGCTGAGTGATTGAGTGATGTGAGAAAGTGGGCATTTTTGAGAATTTTCCCCTGACATGAGTGAAAGTACAAAGGAAAGATTGATAACGGCGCTTATTCTTGCATGGGCAGGGGTTAATCATGTTCTACAGGAGCAACTAGACCTACCCTATTGCTCTCTGTTGCCTGACTATAGAATAATGCAGCTGACATATGCACTGACCATGCTGAAACTGGCCCTCTGTGCCAAGAAGAGTTAGAGGTCCATCAGGCAGAAGCAGCACAGGAGATGTGGAGGCCATATCTCCAAAATAACCAAAGTATTCCAAGGAAAGAGGGCTGTTATGAGATCAGAATGTATGGAGCTGCCTTAGGTAATTTATGTGGGACAATTTTGCTGTCAGGGTGACCACAACACTAAAGGATTTCTGCATTCATTCCTTAGACTTCTTTACTCAAACTCAAACTATCTCAAATTTAATGCCATAATAGGTAATCTTTATCTTATCTTTTACCACAAAGAATGAGGCAATGGTTTTCTGGTGACACAGCTGAAATAAACAGCATTTTGTGATATTGACCCTTATCAGAGTCTTCTTCTGAAGAAGGAAAAGCCTGGAAGGTAAATGGGGGAAGAAATTTGAAAGGAAAAAAAAGCAGGATGGGTGAGAAAGAAGATAAAGGGATGACATAGACAACCCGATCATCAATCAAGTAGTTGCAGTCTAATTCTGGCATCTGTAAGTATTGCCTGGGGCAGGCAGTTGTCTAATTCTTTGCTTTCACTATCTACATTGATTTGTTAGTGCTCCTTATTGATGCTTGATGTTACTGTTCCTTCACATCAAGCTGCTACGACTTTGTAGCTTTGTTACAAAAAGCCTGCAGCTTCTCTCTCTTTCCTCATAATCATTATTGAGATGTATCTGCCATTGTGGTTGAAAGAGGAGAAACTTCAGTGTTGGATGGAAGAGGGCTGGAAGAGTGAAGGGGTGTTTAATGCAAGCAGGAGCATGAAGTGGCTATAGGAGGTGGTGTATAATAAGAAGAAGGATCAAAGTGCAGAACATCAGCAGTAGAATAAAAAGGAAAACCCAGGAGGAGACATTCTCCTCTCCCAGGAGAAACTTTTATTTTTATGGAACCCATAGAAAGGAAAAGCCAAAATTAAAAGTGCAGAAAAAAGGAGAATGGCAAAGATAAAAACAATCCAGGATAATGGGACAGGAGAATCAGGCAAAGATGAATTTTAAAAAATGGATCTAATATAAAGTAAAGAAAAGCACAGAATTTTGCAATTTCTTTACAGTGATTTGGATTTATTGAGCAGGAGGTCTAAATCTATAGAAGGTGTTCTGGCTAACAACAACAAAATATTTGATGTAGTTCTTGACCTTGTATGACAGTATTAGCCACAAGAAGAAGGATGACCACAGCTCTGAAGAAGAATGACCACAGCTCTTTAGCACAAGAAATAGAGACTGCAGTCCCATGAGCTGCAGTTTCCCCATACAGTTAAACAGTATAGTTCCCTGTGTCACAGGAAGAAATCTATTTACAAACTAGCCTGCCCCATTCCTTGGAACATATTTTTGGTTTCTGTCGCATAAGTATTGCTCAGTCAGTAAGTTTTCAATCATATTCTTCATTTAAGATACTGATTAGTCCAGGAAGAGATCACCTTTGAAATATTTACAATGGTGTTGATGTGCTGACTTCCTTTACTTATTAGGACAGACAGAGTTCTTCAGAATCACTTATTATCTCATTGCTATTTCCAGAAATTAGAAATTAACTTCAAGACCTCAAAATGTGCTTGTGTGTCAAATAGGATTTTTATTCAGCGCATGTCTTACCACGCTCAGAATATGAAGAGGAACTATGAAGTAGCTTATTCAGTCACTGATCAAGTAGTTTTCCATTTGCATTTTGGAAACCTCAGTCTAAATGCCAATGTCATTAGGCTGCAGGTATTTTAAGGCTTTTCTTAAAATTAATGATTTTAAAAGTTCATCCAAAATAAGGTCATACCTTAAAAAGCAGCAAAAATCTTCTAAAAGGTTTTCCAAAACTAAACCTGGAAAATGAAAAAGAAAATATATTCAGAACCATTTCACCTTGACCTAAATTACTTTGTGGGATTTTAGGGTTAAAGCAGAAAGAGTGAGAGAAGAAGAAATGAAAAGAAAAAAACCCAAACCAAAACAGGGTAACCTTCAGAAGACATTCAGCAGAACCTGACAAAGTTTTGATTGAAGAAAGATTGATTCTCTAAAGTTTGAATGGTCAGACATGCACTGAATTTGCTGAGGTTCATTGCTAAATCCTAGAAAGTATTTTCATCCCTTCTATCCTAATGAGCTTATTAGTAAAAGGCTGAAAGGATCACAGGTTGTCTATCAAATAAGATTGTCAGTCACACACTGTTAGAAACTCTGCTGTGATTTATACACCATGATTACAGAAGAGAGAGAGGTATGAAAAAATGAACCTTATTGTGTCCTGTGACCAGTGCAGTGGCACAGAGTACAATGTACAGCATTGTGCTTAGGGAATGGGAAGGTGCATGTTCTGGATGAGGAAGCCATAGAAAATTAGATAGAACGGTACCTTTCCCCTCTTGTTTCCTCCAGTGATAATTATATTGCATAGAAGAAATTGAATTACCTGCAGCAGTAATAGTTATGGGTGAAAAAATATGCTATTATCCATGATTTAAAAGTGGGGGATACAGTCGACATGGGAAGGGGAAAGCTCAAACTCAGCTCAGCTGGTGCTAGAAACAGGCCTTTTCTACACTCCCTGTACTCAATGTACCTAGACACAACTGGCTGTCAATGCAGTTCTATGTCCAAGAGACCTTTCTTTGATATTTTTGATTGAATTTTTATGTAGCAGCAGGAATTTTGATAACTTATAGAAGAATATAATTTAGGGGGAGAAAATTGGGATGATTTGCTTATAACTGAAATATTTTGAAATTGTTAAAAAAGCAGGGTGATTTTAATAAAGTGCTTCTCAATGAGACTTGCATCTAAATGGAATGAAAATAGAGCTTGCAAAAATCACAATTAAGTTACCAACTAAAGATCCAGGTTGGGGTGAGCTTAGCAGAGCTGAGAGCTGTACACACATGCATCACATTAGTTAGGGTTGTTGGATAGCCCCAGAAAAGTCTTTGGGGCACAAAATTAACTTAAATCAAAACAATCTCTTCCAGTTTCTCCTGACAGATGTTGCTTTCTCTCCCACTCAGTAAGGGCTCCTCTCTTTCCTTGAGATAACCAAACAGCTCTGTCAATGGTTCCCTGTTCACTATTCTTCTTCTCTTGTGGCCTGGCTGATTCCTTTTGATAAGAATTACATTGTAATTTAGCAATTGCAGTTGTACTTGAGATTTTTGCTACACAATGAGAGTATGCATCAGTGGAAGCCTTTGGGAGTGGCTCAGCTGGCACCTTGGTTAATATAAATCTCTGCATAGGCTTTGGTAGAGAACAGTTTATGCTCATCATTTGTGCAGCTGTCCCATCATGTTACTACTGACAAGTAAATTCAAATCCAGCCAATAATCTTATTACTAGAGTATTTAAAGTAGATAGTCACTTGAATAAAAGCTGTGTGCATTTCAATTGTTCAGAGAGAAAATTATGTGAGGCAGAAAATTTCAAATCATCAAAGGCAGTCTGTCTGCTTCACCAACATTCTAAGGAAAACAAGGCAAATAGGAGAGAATATGGGGCTTTTTTTTGGTGATCTCTCTGCTCTGCTGTCCTATCCCAATACCTGGTTAAGCACAATATTTTTTTTTTAACTATCATCCTAGCTATTTTAAAATTGCAGAAAGAGGAGCCTTATCTTCTGTCCTTAAGAAAAATAAAAGAACAAGATTAAAAAATTTGGACAATCAAGAAACTATCTCCTTCTGGGAAAAAACTCTTTAAAAACTAACAGAGTACCTTACATTTCCGAGAAGCTCTTCAAACACATTCACCAAGTATTCCTATTCAGTATCTGCTGCATAATAAAAAAGCTACCAGTTTGTTGTACATGATGGAACAGAATGGGTCCATGAGAACCCTGGCTGAAATAGGAAATTTATATCAAGAAATACCAAGTGGTTGAAAAATACTTCAAGATAGAATTTAATGTGTATTTAAAATGTTTTGATGAGATGAACAGAGAATGCTTCAGGCCATGCAAAAACATATTGTTAGGAGCTCCTGTTTTACATATCAAATATGTGTTTTATGCTGAGCTATCCTGCTTTCAAGACAAACGGTCATTACTTGTTATTTGTCTCCATATATCTCTTACTAAGAGGTTTTTTTGTTTTGCTTTCTTGTGTTGATAGGCATGGAACATTTATCACAGTCAGGGCTTCATGGTTCAGCTCTTCCTTTTAAATGAAAAGGAAAGAAGAGCATACATTATGGGAATGCAAAATTGTATAACCTTGTCTTAGAAAGCTAGGCATTTAAAATCTGCTGCAGGAGTACCACTTATGTAGATAAAGCACATAGACTTAGTAGAGATCAAAACAGTTAACAGAGAATTAAAAATACTTCACAGTGTACCATCTTGCCAAGCTTTGCATATCAAATAAATGTCTTCATTAAAGCTATAATTAATGATTATTCTTATCGTTATCCTGGTGGCATAAAAGCCACTATGTCTGACCCAGATCCACTGTACCCAGTATTTGAAAACAGGACACATTTACAAAATAAGATTTGAACAGAGCAGCCAAACATATGCTAAAGGCAGGAATAAGGCACAAGACAGGTCAGGATTTACAAAACACAAATACATAAATTGGTTAACTAATTGGTGTGTTGTCAAAAGTGGTGAGGATATGGTTTATCAGGCCAAATGACATGGCCTTCATGCATTACTGTAAAAATGAGATATTATCTGCTTTAAAATGAGATATTATGCTTGAAATCTGTTGTTTCATTAGTGATATCTACTTTCAGATTACTTTTGAATTGAAGATTCCATAATGAAATTTTTGGAAAATGTATTTTAAGTTAAAAGGACATATTGACAAATCAGTGCTGTATTTATAATGACATCAACCTTTTTTTAGTTAAGAAGTCTAAAATACTTCTTGCTTTCATTTCATTCATTGTTCCCAAATGAATGCTTGCATTCATTTGGGAACATGCTATTTTAAATATTTTGTTTTATCATGAAAAACACAACATAGAACTTAAGGAGTAGGCAGATTATTTTTCCTGTTAGTCCCTAAAAGATATTCTTGAAAGTGAGGCTTGGATCAGACCTAACCCTTCACCCATTTAGGTCTCAGCTCATTTTATTATCACAACGTTATTTTTCTATGTTCTCCATTGTTTCGGGTGATTTTTGTTCTGCAATGTTTTTGGGTTTTTTTCTTGTGTTATCTATCCTTTGTTTAAATTTTTCACCTCCTCTCATTTCTGATTATTGGCATATATAAATTATGTAGATTTTTGCTGTGCTGAATGCTTGCATTTCACAGTGTCCTCAATGAGATTTGAAGACCAAGAATTCTGCAAATGAACACATTTGTGACCTTTGCCTCAAAATCCACACCCAAGGGAATCCTGCTGTTATTCATTTCCCTTTCTAGAAACTGAATTAAGAGATTTCTTTTACAAATAATTGAAGTTTCTTGCCTTTTAGTTTGACTCTGTTGAATTTCTTGAATCATCACGAGCACATAGGGAGCATTGCTATATAAATCAAGTAATAATAATATGTATAAAGGAAAATAACAAAGGGGAAGAAAAAATCTCATGCTGTTAAAAACAAATTATACTTAGATATTGAGAAGACCTCCCATGGTTTAAGAATGAGTTATAGTATTAACAGAAAATATATCATTTGAACACATTTCATCTATTTGACATGATAAGAGAAAGATTCAAGTGTCTGTGGAACCCAGACTTAGATTGTTTCAATTCACATTAATTTCTAAGAGAAAATGTTTAAAGAAATTGTGTATAAGAAAACAATTCATGTAATAGTGTTTAGTATAGCATGTCCCAGTTGAATGCTTTTTTTTCCTTTGACATCTGTTATCTAATATCACTTCTGGCTTTGTGGAATGTCCAATATTACTTTTTCAAGGTCCTTGAGCATACACTTAGCTGTAAACATATATCTGGGCATATGTTGCTTAATTACTTCAAAAATATTTACTCCTAAGAAGGATTAAATATTTGAATTATGCTGCATATGTGACTGATCCATGTGCAATTGTATAAAAGATGCTTGTCTGGGAGAACAGCTAGGAAGAGGTAAAACTGGCTGGATGAGAGATTCCCCAAGAGACACTGAAACAGCTGCCACAAGCATATGCTCTTCTACATGCAGACCAAGTCATGGTGACTATTCCTTCCACTTTGTGAAGAAATGAGGCTGTAGATTTGTTAACTGGACTTCCACTTGTGGTGTTATAGAATTTCTTGGCTGAGAGATTCTCAAGAGTCGCTTCAGGATTAAAAATATAGTAAATTGCCACTGAAATTAGAGACTGGTGTTTTATTATCTATATTAAATTAAGCCTTTGACACTGACAATTTAAGACCTACTACTTAAAATATATATTGAGAAAAATTTCTTGGCAGTATAGTCAAGATAGAATAAACAAAGGGAAATGAGAGCAGAAATAGACACACATT
Organism: Melospiza melodia melodia; assembly: GCF_035770615.1. NCBI lineage: Eukaryota > Metazoa > Chordata > Aves > Passeriformes > Passerellidae > Melospiza > Melospiza melodia. The sequence continues at coordinate 119,761,732 of NC_086194.1, read as the reverse complement.
AAAACTAATATTCACACAACGGTAGGTACCATGCCAATTATGGAGCTTTCCCTCTTCCAATCCCTTGCCTAATTTATTTTTTAATATGAGACAGATTCCCATGTCCACCTGAAGATTTCTACTCTTTTGAGATATCTCTTCAGATACAATTCTTACAATGAAACAAGTGAGTTGTTTTATATTAATATCAAAAATACTATCTTCAATCATAGTGTATTTGTTAGCATAAAGCCCCTTCTCATAGGAAAACCTCTAAGACATTATTTATGGGGAAACAATTTCACTTTCTGCCTACACCCGCAGAACTCTTCAAGGGCTTGAACACTGTGCAATAAGAATTTCCATGTCATTCAGGGCACATTCTCTTTTAAGTGTCCTAGAGAAGACGCACAACTGGCGTTTTGAAGGAGACAAAGTGTTTGGTTCTACTGTTACAATTTATGCATGAACATGTATTGACTCCTTATGGTGGGGTTTTCAATAAAGAGAGGGAATCTCATTGACTGGATTTGCTCATAATTCATTTTCATATTCTAAAACAAAGGAGTATCATGCCATTAGAGAATATGCAGAAGTCTTACCCAATATTTCAGTTTGGTGTGTGGTGCAGAGGATAAATATTAGCAAGATAGTCATAGTAACTGAACGGGTTTCATGAGATTAAAATGTTATTTTCTCTGAACAATATACAAAAACATTGCTAAATAAGGTTGAAAACCACTTTAGCTTGGTGTTCAAAACAAATAGAATGCTGAATACTGTCTGTGGCACACTGACCAGTACACATTGTATTTTCTTATATCAGGAATGTTTGTACAAATATATCTATTTGGGGGAAACAGCTCTTGTTTTGACAGAGCACTATGGTATGTTAGAACAGTACTTTTCTTATGCTCTATCAAAGATGTGGATGCAGCTTGCTTGTCTTTGAGCACAGGGTCTATAGACTTTTTTAGCTAACACACAGCTGGCTGTAGGTCATTGATTTTGTCCTTGACAAATTTTAAATGAATTTCAGGATGAAAAGTTTACTGATTTTCATTACAAATGCATCTCCTATCTTCTGCTGTGCAGAGCTGGTGAATGCAGAGCTGAAATTGGACTAATGTGTCTAGTAGTGTATAACACTTCTTCTCCATTTTTCTTGTTTGGGTTTTGTTGGGCTTGGGTCTTTTCAGAATGGCAGATGTTTTGCATTGAAATAGGAACTTCCTGACATCTGTTTGTTATGATCTAGATTCTCCTCTCAACTGTAGTTCAAATAAAAGTGAACATCACTGAATGCAATCAAAACACAAATAGATTTTATGGCATTGAAAACTGCAGTCTGTATATCTTCCTTTCACTAAGACTGATTACCAGTTTCAGAGCTTAGTAGTTCTGGAAAGGTCAAATGTAACATGAAAGAGGAACCAAGGTAATGAGAATGGGAGAAAGATAAGAAAGGCAGAAACAAATAATGTGATTTACTCACCTTCAGTTTTTGTGAAGTTTATGAGGAAAGAGAAAAAAAGCAAGGGAATGCTGTAAAAGAAATCAGCAGTAACTCAGTAGTCATAGAGAAAACACTTTCTGAAGGCATACCTCCGCTCCTAAAGATGTCTGTTTTGGCTTGATATCATATGATAGGTCAGTCATAATAAGTCTTTTCATCTTCAGAAGCCTTAACTGTTGTGACAGTAAATTTTTGTGGGCTTTGTTAAGACTGGACTCAGATGAACAAAAATGTTGCTGTTATGAATATCTAGTGTTCTCTAATGTTACTTCAACACAATAGACCAGCTCCACCATAGGGCTTTGTGTTATCTCTGGTTCACTACTAAGAAATTAGGTCAGACTATTAAAAATAACCATCTGCCCAGTGGGGATCTGTCTATAGGACCAGCTCTTTACATCAAAGAGCTTTATTCCTTGTCACATTTGGATTTTGTACTGCTAAAGAAATATGTCAGGAAAACAGCATTTTGAGGAATTTGCAAGATGTTTAATACATGGTTATTCTCATAACTCATTTAATAATTCAGGGATGGTGGCTGAATAATCTGTTGTTTTATAAAGAAATAAAATCATGAAGAGTGCTTTATTGAACAAACAGGGTTGGTAACATATTCAAGGCTGCAAAGGTAATCTGAGGATTTGTGTTTAACAGAATTGAATTTCAAGGAAAACCAAAGTTATGCCCATCCTTATATTTCCTCCTCCCCTCTCTCTTTTCTTTTTAATGAGATTGAAGTCTCTGTGATACAAATAAAATCATAATCTCTTAGCAGAGTTTGTTTTTCATTGATATATGAGTGAGTTCTTTCCTTTCCCTCTTTTAGCTATGTGAGTTGACAGTTTAAACAATCCTCCAGGACAGGGCAACCAAAAAAAGGCTTAACTTTCACTTTATAAGATTTAATAACATTGATAGCTTTAAGGTATGTAACAGGTAGAGAAATTTTACTTAAGTGTTGATGTTACAACTTAATGTTATGTGTTGGTGAAGTTGGTGAAATGGATGTATTTGATCAGCATATTTTCACAAAAAAAAAAAAAAAAAGAAAGCTGTGTGGAGGGAAAAGAACATTTTTTCTCAGAAGAGGACATCTTTCCTTTACTTCACTGTCTTTGTTGTGGTGAGCAGTGAAAATTATTTTGCTGGCTGAGATAAGACTGGCTGCAGCATAAAGCACCTGGTTGCTACAGACTCCAGGAAAAAAATGGGTTAGCAACCAAATAATGTGGCAGCCCGGAAGAGAAGCCTACTATTGTGGCAGAAATTTCACACTATATGAAGTCTTTTTCTCAGTTGACTAAAAAAGCTCAAAAATGCTGAAAAACCCTGCATGTTGTAAGACTGGTTCAAAATGCCATAAAGTTAATAGATATCTCTATTGGGACCTTTGGAGGGTAAGGTCCTGACTGATGTCAGGATCTGAAATCCTGCCCAGTGTCTTGTTTCAGCAGTCCATCTCCATTCACCAAAGCATTTAATCTTGTACTTAGCCCTGGAATGAAATGTGATTTATATGTGCCTAAGTACCTGGATAAACAGAGATGAAAAGTAGAAATACACATAGTAGTTATTGTCTGGCATCTGTTGATTAATCTGATACTTCAGACCAGTTGTTAGTGAATTATTAATATTATCTGGGAAGAATGATTTTCTCTGTTGTGTATCAGAGGAGATGGGCATGGTGCATATCCACTTGAAGCCATCATAGATTATTAATATATAAAAGATATGTTTTATTGAATTGCTTGGAAAAAATGTGGTGCACACAATTTCTAGTTCACTGATATTTGATTGCAATGTGTTAATGTGTTTTTCAGATTTTAAATTGAAGCATGGCAGCTTTTTCAGAAACCATGTGTGATAAGGTCAGAAACACTGGGTAAAGCTTCTGTCACTGCAGTATCTTCTATATTTTCTTCAGACAGAGAGTTTCAAGCATTTGGGTAGTTTTTTACCTCCTGGGGATCACAAAAGGTTTGATTCATGTAAGCTAGTAAGGTATCAAGAGCACCTTGGAGAAAAAAGATTTATGTAAGAGCAAAGCAGCAATAATGGTAATTTATTGTAGGCAGATTCTTTTTGAATGCAACAGTAAAAGAGGGAGGGAAAAGGCCACATCAAGATTTTGGTTCACTCACAAAACCGCCATGAATACCTACAGTCCCCAGATATTTCATTTAAGGCTAGTTCATTTTCTTGTCTTTCTAAGACAAGCAGAGGAAAGCAGACAAAAATCTATTAGCTCTTTTGTTAATTTTAAGATACTTATGGTCTAATATTTAGTCTTACTAAATTTATTAAACAACTATGCCACATGTTCACAAACAGACTCATAACAAAGTCAGCACTAAACTTTCAAAAATTATAAACCAGGTCTTACCATGAGAATAGGCTCAGTAAAGTGAGATACATTATTAAAAACAACAACAACAACAACAAAAACAAACAAACAAAGAAAAAAAAGAAAAAAAACCTCACTGGAAAAACAACCCAAAACCCATGGCTTTGGAATTTTAAAAGAATTTTCAAGAAATTTATTGCCTTTATGCAAGCCTATTCCATTCCCACTCCCTGAAATCCAATATTATTATGAAAGCATTTTTTTCAGGAGTGTGCATTCTAAAAAAAGGAATTCTCTTTAATTTTCACAGAAAAATTGTAGGATCTTTGAACATTGCAGAGTCCATTTTGAAGTTAGGCATGAACAAACATGTTTTATAAATTCTTGAGATTGAAAATCAGGCTCTCAGCAAAGTGACAATTCTCACGTGAAGGTTTGCATTCCTAGAAAATTTTACTAATTTGTTAAAAAACCAAGGAACAAAAACCAGACCAATATCTGGTGAAGTATCTGCGAAGGAGACTGACTAAGGGGACAGACAAGTATCTGCGAAGGACTGATATTTCACCTGAAATGTTTTTTTTCTTTCTCAGCAACATTTTCCACAAGGAATTAACATATAAATATCTTTTATGTGAACTAATTGGAGCAAAAACTTCCGATTCTACAAGTGGCAGCTTTCTAAAAATAAAGTTTTCATGTAGCTGAGGCATGAACTCTTATCAGGGGTGAAATGTGCTCTGTGGTTCAGAGGCAGCCTCATATTGGCCACCTCCAAGCCTCCCTGCTGTGGGTGCCCAGAGCCTGCTCAGTGGGGGCTCAGTGGGAAACACCAGTTTTGCTTGTTGCTGTGCTGGGGAAAAAGATGCAGTAAAGAGTAAAGACATTAAAGAGTAGCTCAGACCAGGGACCAGCACAGATCAGAGAGAAGTCCACAGAGCTGAAATCTGGTCTGCTATTTATTACTATTTATGTACACTCAGATGAAAGAGTTCAGTCCTTCAAAGAGAAGAGAGCAACGAGGGATATGAAATATGGTGCTGGTCTTGCTAATGATACCAGACTGTTCAGCCAGTGGCTGTAAGGGTGCTCAGACACTGCATTATCCCTTCTATCATCATTCTTACAAGGGACAGAGAAAAATGTTGTTGACCTGTAACTTATACTAACTTGCTTTGTACAGATTAATGTTTTTTCTTTTTAATTAGGTAGATACAAACAAAAAATCACTCAGCGTTTACATATCCACCTAGCAATGGAAAGTCAGCAATGAGCTTCATCAATACCTCAGTCTCCAAAAGATCATTTATATTTCCAGATGCTGGACTACAATAGGCAGATACGTGAAGTAAGAGACAAAGCTGGAGTCTAGACATTTGTACACATAGAACTGGGATGCTGAGACTTGGCAAGCCTAGGTTATGCTGAATACATTCAAGGTGCCTGCTCCATTTGTATGCAACTGGAAGCACCCGTGGGACCTTCACTGGCACTAATTACATGACAAAATATAAGATCAAATGCATGAATCATTGCCAAAGTTGTCAAATGCTTCAGGATTGACCTTTCTGATCCTAAATTGAATGGGAGCATTAATAAGGTATGAGTTCAGTAAATGCAGCAGCGAGGACTCCATTTGAAAACAGAAATATAGCATACAATATTTCTGCAGTAAGTATGTATAACAAAAAATATTGGAGTGTACACAGAGCTGTCTTGGCAGTTTTGAAAATGTAAGAGTTATGTCTATGCTGCTTTGATTTCATTTACTGTATTCCTATGCAGATAAAATGGCACAACTCCATTCATTATTAAAGAGCTGGAGAAGCTTTTATTACTATCTCATTTAGAACTCAGAGATAAAATTTCAAAGTCCTATTTCAAGCAAATATGGTGTATTTTAGATTGATCAAAACCTCCAAGATGCTTCACAAGATTAACTTGTATGGTATAAAAGCTGCACTGATAGCACAGTGCAGAACTCACTTCTTTTGAATACTGCCATTTCTTGACTGCAAAGTGATCAAATAGCATCTTCCACTCATTGACTAGAGCACAAAGTGAAAGCACCAGAGACTGTTAAAACTGCCAAAACTCCCCAAAACCTGCATATATGAAGTATTTTAAATAGTGAGATGCATTAAATACCAGTTTTAGCCAACACTACTGTCTATCTAAGTTTAATAAAGAAGGCCATAGGCAATTAAGATCTCTGTCTAGGTGCTTATCAAAATCCTGATATCCCTAACTGCTGTGCCTGATTAAGCTTTAACCAAGAGATAAAATCTTGGTCATTGATCATGCCTACCTGAGCAGCATGAATTTCAGGAACAGAGTATGTCCTTTAAATGTAACAACAACAGAAACAGTCACCTTATTCTTTCAGTCAGTGAGATTAGCCTGACAAAGGGGCCAGCCTCTCCTTCTGGAAGATGAGAGTTCGAGAGGCAACAGTGAGGGAAGTCCATGATAAACAGGAAAAAAAGAGATGCTGAAATGGATGAAATGGGAGCAAGCACAGGGCAGCAGAGAAAAGTGAAGCTGCATTCCAAGTCTGTTGTGTCCAAGTTAAATTGCCTGGAGATAGAGATCTCATGAAATGCATCCTTGGCTGCACCACTATTTGGCTTCTTGTTACAAACCAGCATTGCCAGGAGACATTAAGCAGTGATATTTGAAAACATTTTGCAGGTGCCAGGTTGTACTTTCCTCTGTGTTAACGAGAATTTGATCATCTACTGTAGATATAACATACAGAGGAGGAGGAGCAGAGTCTGTGAATCAGACATTTTTGTACCAAGGGTGGATCACTGGCAGAATAACAATAGGATGTCTCTGCATCTCAATAAAAAAAAAGAAATTAATTCACTGAACATTGTGCCAATCCATTAAAAACTGGTACTTGTACAATCTTATTGAGCTATCTGGTCACTTTACCTTGGACATTGATGAGAAAATAAATCCAGGCCTGGAATCTGGACAAATCTGAGATCAATTATTTCTACTCTTTAGATGTTTCCTTATCAGAGAACTATCTGGTTGGTAGATAATCTAAATATATGTTAGAGTAGAAGCCATAGTTATGTGAATTCATTTTTCTCTTAGAATGCTTTTCTTCATTCATTTTTTTACCATTCTGCATGGGAGAAAAACAATGCTCAGTTCTTTCCCAGAACCAAAAGGGCTCTGTCTTTCCCTTGAGTTATTCTGCCTCCTTTCCTTTCCTCATGCTTGTTTTTACCCCTACATTTGCCTACAGCACACACACAAACCCTTTATGCTTGTGAGCTGCACGTTAACCCAAAAGGTTAATGAGCATCGGGCTCAGGTGCAGTCCATATTCTTGCAGCATTGCTAATGCTGCGGTCATGGGTTTGGAATGGCATTCTGGAAAATTAGTTCTTTTGTGATCTCTGCGCTGAGAGCGACTCCGCTGTTTTTTCTGCTCCCTAACTGCATTTTTATGCTGAGCTTTCTGTCTGCATGAGAACATGTTTTTTGCCCACCCCATTACCTGTTCCCTGCAAGCACAACGACATTATTTGTATGATCAACACCAACTGCAATATGGTAAATATGTCACTGCCAAAAAACTTTCTTAAATATTCCTGTGCATATAAGTTCAGCAGAAGGGCTGATGTCAAAGTGCCAGGTAAAAGCTTTGAATAGGAAAATGTCCATCAGAACTCCATTGAGTTAGGGATTTAGATGAACAAAACCCCTGGAGATACGTAACAACAATTCAATCATCTTCCTTCTGAGACTGGTTATCAAAGATGCCATCAAGAATGTTTAGATATATCTCTATTAATAAGTTGCCAAATACTTAACCATTATATCCCCAAGAAAATCTGAGAAATTCCCCTTATGGAAAGAAGAACCTCCATCTTCTTCTTTAAGTATGTCTGCAACTCAGATGGAAGGGATCATCCAGGGCAGTCTGGTGAGTCAAACCTGCAGGCTGGGGCTCTGGATTGATTGAGTACATGGCCAAGCATGGACATGGCTGCAATGGTCACTGTGTGGATGTGCCTGAGGCCTCCCCTCAGCTCCCTTGTCATCCCCCAGCCAGCCAGGCAGCCAATTGAACTCCATGGTGGTGAATGTGTTCAGGCCCCTGGCATGTGGTTTGGGAAGACAGTGATTTAAAGCCAAATAGTAGGTTTTTTTAAGTACTGGTGATGATGACAATCTTGTGCATTGTGCTTAATGAAGTCCCAAATTTGCACTGGACTAGTATAAATTCATTAATTAAAAAGTTCAATACACAAGTGTGTATGACCTTCATAATCAAGTATTTATCTAGATGGTCTTGAAACATGATAGATGGAATTTATCTCAAGGAAGCATGGGAGCATGGTAGGGAATCTGAAGTGGGAATGTTGTATCTCAGTCCTTCTGGGCAGGAACAACTCCAGTACAGCAAGTCCTAAGAGCTATGAGAAGAGTGATCAAAAAGATTCTTGACTGTAAAACACAGAGTTCATATAAAGTGAAGAAATTTTGAGGCATCTATATCCACACAACACATATTTTTATTTTCTGTTAAAGCCTGGAGGTAAATGTATATTTAACACATGGTTATCAAACTTAGATGGTGGTTACATCTTCCTGTGAGGTCAGTGGCATTTGCTGAAATTCAGGGCCATACCCTAATTTAAATTAGCTGCTCATTTTGTAAGAGGGAGAATCACATCTGCTCAGGACAAAAAAAGGCTACATGGCACTGTGTGACCACTGGGTCACAGAGATTTGGAAAGCAGCAGCCTTCCAGGACAACTAAGTGTACGATGACTGATGTGTATCTAAATACACAAAACTCTGGAAAAGATGGACATAGTGGCTTTTTTGAAAAATGAATTTATTTCTTTAGAAACACATAAGGGATAAGAAGCTGTAATTTATGTAACTACACTGCCTCAAGCTTAGCACTGTGACAGCAGCTGTGGCCTTGGTACCTCAGGACCTTCTGACAGAGTGAGAAAGGAGAGATTCCCACAGTTCCTCTGGGCAAAACACTTCTTCTTGACTTCTGCTCACAGGAGCAGAATTTGGCCTTAAGCGTAATCACCTGGAGACGCTTCAGAAAATAAATGTGTATGTGCTTCCTCTGAGCAATTTGTCTGCAAATGTGTCAGTTGCTCAGCTTTAAAGCTTTGGTGGATGTAGAGATGTATAAGTACTTCAGAACATCAGAGGGAAAGAGATTAGGAATAAACAAAAATGAATGGTGACTAGTTCTGTGCAGAAGTACAAGTGTACTGTGCATTGACAGGAACTCCTTTGCTGGAGAAATAAGGCAGCTTGCTGTCTTGCACAGCATGGTGAACATCAGCTAGGAAGGGACATGAACATGGTGACTGAATCTGTGGAGGCTCACAGTCAAGAAAATGAGGCATGAAAAAAAGTAGTTCAAGAAGCTTTAACAAGAGGCTTTATTATATGAATATTTTTAATATTCAGTTTCCTTAAAATAAAAAAGTAAGCACTGTACAATATGTATAATCATAAAGAGCCAACAAAAGCTGTTACAAAAATGCATACCTTAATTATAAAATCTAACAGTTCCTATGGTAGATCAGAATATATAGCAATAATAATGTCTCTCAAATGACATTATTTCAGTCCTTGTCTCATCCATGAAATCTATAAAGGGCTTTGCAAATTGATGGGTCTCATCTGGTTAAACAGAAGGGAGAGAGACTTTTACAGTATATGGCCCTTTTCCACAAACACTCTATATCTTATTCAGTCCTTATCTGGAGAAGATGTTGCATCAAATGATACTGCAGTCTTGCAGTCCAAAAACCAATCCATGCCGTCTGACTATTTGTTATCCTTCCTAGAATCCAGAGATCTTTCTCAAAATAAAATGTCTCGAACAACTTCTTTTCCGGGTGACCCTAATGATCCTGTCTGAAAAAAGTCAGAAATCTTCTGATACAAGATGTGAAGACATCCAGCTTAGTATATTCACACAAAGCTCTACCATTTTGCAAAGCAAAGGCTTATCAGCTCATGTCTGTTTAGAATCCTGTAGTCTCCTGCCTTCTGCTCATGTGCTGTTTGGCACATTATTTTGAGTTTGGAAAGCATGAGCATAGATAGTGTCCAAACCTTATTAAGAAACCGAACCTTCTATAGTATCCAAACCTAACTGCTTCTTCGGCTCTTCCACACTAAATCAAGCTTAATCATAAATTTTCTCCAAATAGTTCTGCTTTTTTTGTTTATTTATGTATTTATTTGGTTAACTGTTTATTTGTTTTACCTACCTTTTTGTGCAAATATTTAAAGATTTTTCTGTGTTTAGTCTCCATGTATTGCTCAGTGCCTCTGACTTCTTGGACTCCAATGCTGAAGGTAAATTTGTTTAATACATGACCTCTTTCACAGAACTGAATGTGTGCTGAATAAAGACCTCCCCTTGTAAAGGGACATAGTAGCACCTAAAAATAAGTCACAGCTAGACAAGGTAGCTTTTCTAAAACAAACTGGCCCTTAGGTGCAGTTGTAGATAAAGAAGCAAAGTTATTGAATCAGAATGTCATCTCAACAAAGTCTTTGTCAGTTAGAGCACAGAAGCAACCATCTTTCTTCCTGAAATCTTCAAAGACATTTGTCAACGTCTCTCTGCTTCTAATAGGCTCCATCTCATTGAGCAGAGTCCAGTATTATTTCTTTCCTTGCCCTTTCCTCAAACAAGCATCATTTCTTTTATGTCTGCAGAAAAGTAAGAGAGAAATCATTGCTAAATGTTAATGTCTGGTGAAGGATATTCCACCATCCTTTCCACTGAATATCCTCCCTCAGGAACAAAGCCTTTTCCAGCTGTGAAGGGTCATAATTACTACACTCCAAACAATGGAAATGCCCTTAACTTCTTGTCTCTCTGGGGATTAATGTGTTCTTCCTCTGAGAACACAACACTTACCAGTGAAGGGACTGAAGTCTGAGCAGTGAACATGAAAATAGAACAAAAATTCATTCATTCTCCAAAGAGCAATCCAGACTTCAAATCAGACTGACACAGAAAGTGATTCAAGATCTCTAGATATTTTCCACTCTAAGTAATTGGTGGAGAGGAGGATGTCAAGAATGATTAGGCCTTCACCTGTTTTCCTTTGTATTTTTCTGCTTGATGACCCAAGCCAACCCCAGTATTGATCCTAAAGAAAATAATGCTGTGTCTGAAATGGACTTGAGAAAGTGAAATAAGGCAATACAATTACTAGCAATCTGTGTGGGTTTAGACTAAACAAATACAGTTGACCTAACTTAATATTTTTTATGACATTATGGATTTTGTTGGTAAAGGTATTTCTATTGATGTAACACATTTCTGCAAGGGATTAGATGAAGAAACAAAGCATTTCAAAAACAAACTGGAATACCTTAAATGGTCTTAACCATGACAGACTGAAGTCTTCAAACAAGGTAACAAACCAGCATAACACACAATACGTCGTTGACTGTGGTAAGACATAAGATCATCAAGAGCAACAATTATATACCAACAGCAAATTCCCTTTCCTGGGAAGTGGTAGCAAGAGGCTTAATAGTTGAACCTTTAGGCTGGACAGCCTGACAGATATCTTTGTTTTCAGCTTCATGTACCAACATTTCTGCTTAAATTATTAATAAGAAGCATAGAAGAAAGTGGGAAGAGTTCAAGAGACTTTTTTTCTTAAAAGAAAATTAAGTAGCATTGGCCTATGTATTTATTGACCCTCCAGCATATGATCTGGACTAGTCCTACTTAGCATGTTATACACATTTCTGCAGTTCAGTAAAGCATTTCATTGCACGTACCCTATTTCACACATATTCTACCACCTACACACTGAAACTGAAGATTAACCTCCAAATCTTACTGAAATACAAAATTAACTCCTAACATGGTTTCCAATTCCCCTGCTGCTCCTCTGGGCATGTAGGTAATGTATTAGCTTCTTCTGTGCCATCAGAAAAAAAAGTCCTGAAAAAAGCCCTTGCTCAAGAATAATTCATTTCATAACTTAAAATTCCTTGCTCAAGAATAATTCATTTCATAACTTAAATTGCTAATTTCAAAGCACAGGAGGATCTGTTGTGCTTTCATGGTTAGAGTCTCTGCTCAAACTATACAGCCTATACGATGCTCATGTCCAGCACTGGTGTTCACTGTATTTTCAGTAATTCACACAATTCTCCATCCTATTTCACACTATAAGTTCATGTAACATCTTTCTCATGCAACAGTTCAGCTGTACAGGCTAGAAATAAAGAAAGAAATACAAGAAACATATTGCGCTGAATATTTGCCGTGCAGAGCTAGGCAATACTTTGACTTATTTTTCCAGGACCATATTCAGAAGAAAATGAATATATTTGGCTAGTTTTTTTGGGTAACATAGTGTTGAATAGTTTCAATAATAACAGATCAAGAATATTCTTCCTCACTCCGATGATATACCTAAAGAATTTGACATTATATACCTACAGGCAGCTGCTTCCTTACCACAGAAGAAAAACTAAACCCTTAAACACAGCAGGAAAGAGGAGATTTAGTGGTACTCATATGCAAATCCAAACACATGTTTAAATCTTTCCAGAGCTGAGGCCTAGGGTGGTGTTTTGGGTTTATTTTGAGATGAGCAGACAGCGATCTCTTTGGAGAGACACGGGATAATGGAAATGCATCATGCCATCTGTTGGCAAGCCACAGTGCTGCAGCCAGAAGCTGCGCAAAACCACCTGAAGCTGTTACCACCACCAAGCAAATTAGAAAAAATCATAGGGAGTCCTCAAAAACAAACACACATATAAGAGAGCAATTTGCAGAAAATCTAAATTTGGTTTTCTCTCTATTTGCTCACATCTGCTAACTGAACGCATTGCAATTTGATTACACAGCCAAATTACCATCTCCTCATGCAGCCGCTGTTGCGAGATTAGTTTCTTCAAAGTGTGATCTTTCCTGCATCTCTGCAGAGGCACCAGGATAGAATGAATGGCCATAAACATATATTTTCATATAGCTTCTTATGATCCTGCAGAAAAGACATCTTTGAAACAATATAAATTACTATTTATTTATTTAGACATTAAAAATAACTTACTTTAATAGAAATTAATGTAACAATTCTTGTCATTATATCTGAGGAAAATGCTGAAAAGGAATAAATTCATAAATTAAGCCTGTTTCTAAGGATGTTACAAGAAATTGTGTTGTTTTTAAATAAATGTTTTTAGGAGCTGAAGACATCCGTAGAAAAATGATGCTGTGATAATTCATTTCACATAATGTTTGTGCATTCATTTTGTGGGACTGGAAACTTGAGTAATGTCATCTAGTTTGTGGATAGCTGAAGCATTTACTCATACAAAAGCAGTGTATCTCTTCTCATGAGCCAAGAGATGGCCTCTTGTACTTTTGATATCTTCCCAGGCATTTTGGCTCCCCTTAGGCCTGCAATCCTGAATTGCTTAGACAGCTCTATCTAGTGTCTGTGAGGGTTCTTAAAGTAAGAACCTTCCTCTGAGCTCACAGGACATCTCAGTCTCACATGTGTTCTCTGAAACTGTCACTAAAAACAGTTGGTGCTTAAAGTGTGACTTGAAAATTCAGTCAGTAAAGTCACAGTCCTTTTGCACAATAATAAAAGATCACCAGGCACTTTCTCAGCAAAAAAAAAAAAAAAAAAAGAAAGAAGCCCTGCTTCTTCCCCACTTGAGCTTTTCTAAGAGTGTCCTGCATAGGCCATCACAGATCATGAAGCCCAGTCTTCCTGAACCCACCAGCTGACTACACAACACCTTCATATGACTGTCAGGTACATCCCAATTTTCTCCTGCTTTTGGAAAGACGGCCTTGTGGGAGTTGTCAGTGGCAGAAGACGGCAATGAATACCATCAATACATACATCATACATCAATACACCAATAGTGTGCTTTCACTACAGGATGGAGCTGGCTGAGTTTGCCATCTCATATTGGGGAAACCTCAGGATGGGGAGCTGAGAGGCTGCAGAAACTCCCTGTCTGCCTGGAGTTGAGAGTTTGGGGCTCACCAGCTGCTTTCATCAGTCTTGAGCTGTTGGTAAACTGCACATAACACATGCAGCTGTGTCTGTTCTTATGCATCATCTGCTCTCATTTCCTGAGTAAATATTTAAATTGTTAAGCTGTAATATGGGAGGAGCACAACATTCACTCCTTCCTCCTATAATTGTGAAGATAGAAATTATCTCTAGTCACTGAAAAAATAATGAGAACATCACCCACTTTCACTAGGAAGTCTGAAGCTGTGGATATCGAATGGGTGGAGGTGGTTCCTCAAATCCCCTAAGACCCTGCCCAAATCCAGCATAACATCTTGCTCCAGCCAACATCTTCCTAGAGTCTAAGTTCATTTGGATCACTTTGGAGCCCTGTACCATTTTCATCCTGTGTAGACTTTTCTCATACCCATTACAGAGAGTCTCAGTGTGCAGAGCATAGAGCATGATTCCACTAGTGGGACCAGCAACCTAAAATTTTTCTGAATATTTTACTGGCCTCAAAGTCCCTAGGACTGTCAACATTTTCTCGCTACAGTTATGTTCAGGGAACTTCATGTTTCAGGAAGCTTAAGTGCTGAGATCAAGCACATGCTCCTGACATAATCTGCCCTCTGGGCTTGTGTTTTCCTTCTGCGCAAATGAGAACGGGGTGAGATGAGGAAGTGCTGCTGCTTTTGTAGACATTTATTGGTATAGATTTGGGGTGGAGCCAGCATTTATATCTGGAGCCAGGAAATTGAAAACACTCTTGAGGTCTATAATATATTCTTAGTCAGAAATATCTTCTCTGAATGGGAAATAGGATTCTCTAAGAAGACTAATGAAAATTATATAAAACATATAGTCTCTTAATGTCTTCCTGTGCCATAAGAAAGAGTAAACAAACATTTTTATTTCAAAGGGAGCTGAAACATTCTTTACAGACAGGAAAATGTAGCCAAGGTGTACATTGCATTAGGTGTGCTTCTCCTTGCAACTTTACAGCTGAGCTATTCTGCTGTTTCTGGCAAGATTATTTCCTCTTTTTGCAACATGGTAGATTTCTTTTGGAGACATAAAAGAAGTCCCAGATACTTACAACTAGTTTTCTTATAGCATCTGCCCCTGTCTTTATATTTCAAGAGCAGGTCTGAAAATCCTTTGGTCTTATGAGATAGTAGAAGCCATGATAGCACTAGTGACAACAATTCCATCTTCCACAAGGAAATTGATAAATTAAAAATGCAGTTAATGCAAATACCTCAGTAATATCCCTCCAGTGGATTGAATTTGGCTGTCTGCTGTATATCCACCAAGCTTCTCTCACTTCACATCCCTCACTACACCTCCTCAACAGCACAAAGAGAGAAATAAGATGAAAAGCTTGTGGGTCAAGTTAAAGACTAGAATATTACTTGACAGTTAACACAGTCTCGGATTGGGGGAGATTAATTTAAATTATTGCCAATTAAAAGTAGAGTAGAATTCCAAGCAACAAAGCCAAAACTAAAAGCTCACCCTCCCACCATTCTCCCCTCCTCTCATACTCCATGTCACTCCCTCCTTCCCAACTCCACTACCTCCTCCCAGTCTGAGCAGAGCAGGAGAATGGGGATATGTGCTGAGTCCATCATAGTTCCCTCTTCCTCCTCTCAACTTGCTTCAACATGGATCCTTCCCAAGACTTGCAGTCCTCTACACACTGCTTCAGTGTGGGTGCTTTCCACTGGGTACAGTCTGTCAGGGACAGACCGTACTGTGGAAAGTTCTCCCACGGGATTTCTTCCTTCATGAACTGGTAAAAAATGGCTCATTCTCCCTGATTGCAGTCTTCAGGAACTTTTTTGGTGTGAGTTCTCTCCATGGGTTACAATCCTTCAGGACCATACTGTTTTGCCATGGGTCTTTCACTGGCTGAAGATCATCAGGAAAATTTCTCCTGTATGGGTTTCTCTCCATGGGCTGAGCTCCCGCCAGGAGCCTGCTTCAGTGTGGGACCTCCACAGCCTGTGTCTTCCTTCAGCATATATCCACTTGCTGTGGCACAGGATCCTCTATGGGCTGAACTATGGTTGTGTACTCCAACGGGGACCTCAGTGAGCTGCAAGGAGACAGCCTGTGTATCCATCACCATGGAGTGCAGGGGAATCTCTGTTCCTGCATCTGTAGGACCTCCTCCTCATCCCCTCACTTGACATCTGCAGGGCTGTTTCAATGAAATTTTTCTTACTCCTCTCTCTCAGTCCCTGCTCAGAATTTTGTCCTTTTTAAATATGCTTCCCCAGAGGTTACCACCATGTTGTCTCAGGGGCTCATCTGGGTCCTGTGGTGGCTCTGTTGGAGTGGATGGAATCTGCTCTTTTTATCACAGGACAGTTCCAATCTCCTTCCCAGGACAGAAGCCCTCTCTCTTGCCCCCTGTGCCCAACACCTGGACACCTCCACCCAATATAATCCAAATGGTCTCTGATACAGTCCAAAATCCTACCATATCAGCACTTCTGTTAAGTTACCTCAGCAACAGCAGTCCCACAAAGTTCAAGGATCTGGCAGCCTCCCTCTGTTTGCTCAGAAAATGAAGGAAGATCAGCAGCTTATTCACACAAATTCTGTATTCCCAAAGTCAATTTGAAAACTAGCATGTAGAAATAGCAAGCTGGGATGACAATTTGGCATTTACAAGTTATTGCTTGTACTTAACAGGACTGGGATCAGTTTGAGTTATTTATCACTCCTTTACTGCAGAGTGTACAAGGCCACTGTAACACATACGGTAGAATTTGTTGCAATTCAAAAATACTAATATTTTCCTTTCCTGAGATATCTGTTTCAGTGTCAACTCTACTTATCAACTAAAATGGCAGCAGACAGATAGGTGGGTGTTGCTTTGGGTTTGAAACACTGTGAGTCTGGATTTGTCACAGAGATGTGCTATAATCTCTGCTTTCCTCAGCTAACTTCTTAACTAACTATAGACAGTCATATATTCAGTTAAGTAGGACATTTTTTTCAGCCTGAGCTGTGTTATCTAAGACATCAGCTGTCACTTCCCTGGGTATTTAATGTTTCAAAAAGTTACATGTATAGGTGAAATGTATGTATGTTCACAAGGCTTTATGTACGACACATCTTATACACTACAATCTATCATCACCAAAACTGTTCAGCTGCAAGATGTGCAAGTAGCATCCTACCAAGACAAATATGGTGTTATATACAGCATTTATGTTTTACATTACCCTAAACAGAGTTTTCTTTTATTCCTTTGACAGGACACAGGAGCAATGTGAAGTTCATCATGATTAAATTATTTCATGTCATAAATAGAGTTTAGAAATTAGACGATACCTGGCTGAAAGGTGAGTATGACATATGTTTCTACCAAGTTTTGAATGCATAGTTTAGAACTGAACAAAGAGTAAACAAAATTAATGGCTTATTTTAGCATAATATTTCTTAAAAAGAAAAAAAGGTCTTTTAAAATGCCTGCCAACAGATTAGTGCTTCAGCATTTGTATTTTTTACATTTTATATCTCCTTCTATCATGCATCAGTTTGTGCCTGGGTCATGATCATGCACAATCTTGTACTCCTCAGTCCCTCTTTTTTACTGATATTTCTTTACAGCTGCAGTACTCTGTTAGAGATATCCCTTTTAATGGTAATATACACATTAGCCAAAGAATTAATGATTATATCTTATTCAGGGAGTTAATTGTAACAGTATAACTAAGCCTACCTCTTTCTCCGACTAGGTTTAATAAAGAAGACACACACATACACTTCTCTCTGGAGTATTTAGCCTCTTCTAAACATAAGAGAGGTCATTGATCAGGGAGGGGGAAGTACTAAATCAACATGCTAGATGAAACGTCGTCGTATTCCTCCTTCATCACTTACTCCCTCGTATTACATAAGTACATAAATAAATGATAAACCCCCCTCAGGTTTCTCCCCGAGCCTTTCTCTCTTATCATTTGTATATTCTGGCATTATCATAAAGTGATAAATGACTGCTGCAGCACTGAATTTATATTGTCATTTTAGTTGCTTGAAAGTGAGCTTCCATATAATACCTTCATAAAGGCTATCAGTGTAAGAAATACAAACACTGTTTAGCTGCTCAGGGGAAAGCTGAAGTCTCTGGGTCCTGGTTTAAATTATACCTAGCATTTAAAAAAAGATGAGATCTCACCTAAAATAGAGGGGGAGGAAGACCAATGAAACCTGCAGAAACATGCCCTGTTGGCAAACCCCTGGCTTGCACTGTGGAGACAGCTGCTCTCCAGCCCTCCTGGCAGAATTGTCCTGGGAAGTGCTTCAGTACAGATGGGAAGGAGGGACCAAAAAACCCCAAAACACTAAAATATCACTACTGACAACATACAAGAAGACTGCATTCATGTTAAAAGTGAGATGCATAAACTATGTGTTAAGCAAGGGCCTGCATTTTTATTGAAGATTAATTACACAAATGACAAAAAATATTCTCTAGTTCCCTACTTTATCATGGTAGTTCTCAAATTAAACTTCGCATATGTTTTCTTAGGACTAATGCAGCTCTCCTACCCCATATTTAATCTGGAAAATAAATATAAGTAGCACAAAACTAAATGTTAAAGTATAAATGTTTGACCTGCATATATAATGTATAAACATGTTTCATTAAAGTACATAATCTTATTGTTATTCTTGTGGGAAAGTTGTTATCTGTTCAATATATACACACTACATATAGATAGAGATAGGCTTTCTATGCTCCTTTCTTGATAGAATCAGATGGTCTTCCCTACCTTCACTCTTGTCTGTAAACCTCAGCCTCCCCATATAATAAAGTTGTAACACATTTTCCTTGTGTTTGGCAGCAGCAGCTTGAGGGATCATTGCACAGTAAACCAGCTACCATGACTTACGTGGGCCTACAATTAGACTTCAATAGAGAGGACATTGCTAGCTTGGGTAAGAATCAGTCTTAACAGTGTAGAGCAATTTCTAAACATTTCATGTTTAGTTTCCCCAAGTTCTTCCCCTCTGTGAGTAGCCTTTCTTAACATCTACCTCACGAAAAGCTAGATTAAGTATCCTAGCACTGTATTGTATTATCTTATTGCTACACATTCAAAGGTTTCCCAGATCAAAATTTTATTTATTATTTTGCCCCCAGTGCAATGTACCTAAAGAGTAAATGTAGAAAACAAGAAGCAAGCATATTTCCCTTAGCTAATCCTCAGTCTTTCACTGAAGATTTTCTTCAATTCTTTCAACTTATTTATCACAGTCAGTGCAGTGGAACAAGTCCTGCTGAAACTTGCTTCCCCAGCTAAGCTGATTTTTCTACAGGGGTACCAGCTGATGCATTTTTGAAGGTCCAGACACACTTCTCTCTTTATTTTTTTGGGCAGTGAGGAATGTCCTTTCCTGCCTGTGTGAATGCTTTGCCATCGCTCCCCTAACACTTTCTGACAATGTGACATGGATGACACAGGGCAGATAAATCTCTGCAAGGTCCTTCCCAGAGGGGCCTGACATCAAGTGCAGGAAGGGCCTGTGGGGTGTGTAGGTTGCTGTGTTACAGCCGCCCTAGGGTCAGTCATGTGGATGCATTGAGTGCACACTAAGGAGCATTTGGTGCGGCACTTCACTGTCCTCTGGCCCATGTTTCAGGGACCGGTACAAAAATAGTGCCAGTCCCTTGGTGTCAGAAAGTATCCCTATGAAACTTGAGATCATCTTGTCGGCCTGGTTTGACGTACTTTATTCTTTACCAGGGTCTTGATTACTTGATAACTATTTATAATTTCACACAAGTGCATTTTCTATACGACTACATCTAAACAAGCACACACAAAGTCACAGCTGGTTGATGGGGCTCAGTTGAAGTTTTTCTGTACCCCTTTCAAAAATGTACAAAGATGGCTTGCAAGAGGACAGAAAAACAGCAAAAAAAGAAAAGCAGGAGGCGGACATTTGGTCAATTTACAGCCCACAAGATTTCACCTTTCAGAGAAAAAAATTGAGGAAAACTTTGCAAAGGGAAATCACAGAATTTCATGTCCCCTTTAGCTCATTCCCTGTGAATATCTATGCAGGAGATAACATTTGGCACTCAAAAACTAAGTAAATGGGAAGAGCTTAAGTGATTGCTTTTCTCTTTGAGCTAATGTCAGGCTGTTCTTATTAACAACGTAAAATGGGTTCCGTGATATGAATGTACAAACTGTAATCAAGTGCATTGATCCCTGCAGCTGCCCAGAGGTAAAACAAGTAGAAAACAACTCTTTATTCCAAGCAGAATTTAGCTAGTGATATGTCTCAACAGCTCATAGCTGGACTTAGGACCCAGAGAGTGTCTGTTAGCAGATATATTTTTTCTTTATCCTACCCATATCTGGAATTGTCCAAAGGTAGGAAAATTTTGTGCTACCTCAGTAAATCCTGAATGTCAAAAAAGAGGATAAATATAAAATTTAAAAGAATTTGAGCTATTTTGAATTTTAAAAAAGGTGAAGAGTGTCCTTGAATAACTGCACTGTAAACATATGAATGGCAAATCTTACTGTTTTCAGTGAAAGCTGTTTCTGGTAAACAGACACAGCTGGTTGGACTCTGTGCTTGCCTTTCCTGTTCTGTTTTCCTCCCTTATGAAAAAGATTATTAAATTCAATAAAGCCTTACCAATTTGGTGTTTTTTCTTAGTTAAGAAAACATCCTGAAAATGGTTGCAAACTGTAATTAAGAATATTTTATTTCCTACATTTAGAACATCTTGGCTAGAACTCACATGTTTCTTTGTTTTTTATTTTTGGGGTTTTGGGTGTTTTTTACGCTTGCATACCTTTTTCAAATATTCTGGCTTGTTCTGAAGGTTGATGCTTCCAGCTGAACTTTGACAGGTCGGTAATCTTTATTTTGGTACAGCAGTGGAAGTTGTTTAGAAAAATACTTTCTGAGTTTTTCACTCTGATAGGCATTCCTGTTTCTTTCTCTATAGCCATTCCTTCTTTTTACTATTTTCTATTATAACAATTCTGTTATCACCCTTATGTGTGAAGAAGGACTGTTATTCAACTCTCCAAGGTTAGATTAACAAAAATACTATTAATAGAGAAACAAACCCTCATAACCATCTACAACTTTTTAGCTCTGCTTCTCACTGTCTGAGGAACACTCATGTTGTCAATGATTTCAGGCTTCATAGCCCTGGCCTGCTGGTCTTGAACAGACTATCCACACTAGGATTTATAACCAGCTTTGTAATGGCCCTTAAAAATATCAGCTGAATGTAATTGTGACTCACTTCATTTCTGTATTTTGGAGACCTGCAAAATTCAGTTACTTATACTTGTTTCCACAATGAAAGAAGGATGTGTTGGTCCATTTCATTCCATCCAGTCTCTAATCCACAGGTGTTCTGCTATGAACCTTTCTGTTGATGAAACAGGATATCCTATAGGCATGCTAGAAAGATATCTCTTTCAATAATGCCTCTGTAGTACAATTTTTTAAACAATATCTTCTGGAAAACATGTATATTACCTAGATGATAAGAAAAATTTAATAAACAAAGCAACAATAATAGCAAAAACAACAAAACAAAAAAATACCCCAAAGCAAAACAATAAAACCCCAAACAAACATAAAAAACTCCAACAAAAAAATGCAACAACAACAACAAAAAAAGAATCCAGCTCTGAAGAGGCTCAGAATATGGTCACTGACTCTCTGTCCAATGGGAGTCTGGTGAGCATTTACCAGGATATTTTAAAGTGCAACCGAGTATCTTCTAGCAGTAGGTCCCTTTATTGCAAACGTGATAGTCAGACACAAAGCCTTAAAAGTAGAATGTTGTTTGGGAGAACCAAAATACTGCGTCCAATTTTCTGTTTACTAAAATTATGCAGCAATTTCCCCCTCCCCCCGCTTTTTGTTTAGAGCTCAATTAATTTTTGAATGATAAAACTGTTTGGGCTTGTGAGACTTAACATTGTGAGTTTTCCACAGCATCTGTGGAAATATGTGCTGCAAAGAACACATACGTAGGTTTTCTTGGATGAATATTTGCCTAATTACTTAAAAACAGACGGTAAAGGTATTGTAGCTCTCAATCTTCAATATCAGCACAGACATGCATTATTAGATTTGGTAAGACAGTTTTGCAAAAATTACTACACCATACTTGCAGTTTCACTCCTGTCTGGCAATGGTTTTGAGCATGATTTTTAAAGGCTAGCTAAATTAAAATGCATTTATATATATTCATTCAATAAACAGAAAGTTAAAAGGCATTGGGGAGATGAAAAATTCAATTTTATCTCAATAGATTGCTATTAACTATACACTGGAGTTCATTTTTACTGGTTATCAATGACAATTTAACAACATATTTATAATTAATAATAATTTTAATAGCTAGGAAGCTAATGCCTTATTTTGAGTCACTATAATTGACCATACCAGAAATGCTGTTAACACAGGCACCCTTAGAACACAACCATATTAACATTCAGAGCTTCACATTGAAATGTACCTTAGAGAATGGGGAAAAATATAACAGCCTCTGAATGTCCTGAAAAACAGAGGTTTGTGGCTGTGATTTGAGCATTCTGAATAATATCTAAACACGTTTCTCATTAGCTCTTGTGCAGAGGCTTTGTCTGACCAAGGCATTCAGCGGTGGGCTCCTTCCTCTGTGTGGTTTCTCTGCAGCTGCCTCCTCCTGCTGTCACACCTGCAGCCATTCCCCTCCGCTGTCCACTAGAACGAGAATGGATTTGGCAAACTTGCTGACTCTTTGGCACCACCATTTGGATAGCTCTGAGTGTGAGAACCCCTTTGCTCTAACTTGCAAAGGACCCAGCATTGCCCTTGTGCCTCAATTTTTCGTACAATTGAAGTAAGGCAGGAGAAGGGAAGTGTCACGCAAAAAAGTTCTCCAAAAGCTAGGAAAAGAGGCCTGCATTTTGGTTCTTATTCCAGATGAGTTTTTACAGAGTTTTTTGCTCTGTATTGGGAAGACTCATGAGATTGGCTCTGAAATCACTTGCACAGGCTATATGAAGATATTGGGCATAAAGGAATGCTGAAAAGTGTTTCACATTCAGTATTATAGAATGCAGACAGGCAGGCAAATACTATCTGGTTCTTGAGGGATACTGCTGCCTCGCACAAAAAACAATTTAATACAAAATGTCATGAATACTAGTAGAAATGACATCACTGTTTTTTAACAAATAACAGGAGTAATTTAATTTATATGTGTCTCATAACTATGGATTGAAAGTTTAATTTTTTTCTCTAAGGTCTCAGGCAGGTAAGTTCACATACATCATAAGTGCTCAGTATCATTGCACAGACGAGATGATTCCCTCTAAGCCTGTATTCTGCCTTGTGCAGAAGAGTAACAGGAATCTGGCATCTCTTTACTTGTTCCCCATTTAGTCTTAAAAACTAAACCAGAACTTCATTAAGTGCTATGACCCTGAGCCCAAAAGAAATAATTCAGAAACCTTCCCAGAAACATCACTTTACAGAAAACTCACTTTTACCCTTGAACTTCTTCATGCTGCCTGGCTGCTTTCAACACAAACATTTTCAGGACCTATCTCTTTGAACTTTTCAAGCCCAGACAGTCTCAGTTTGCATGTGGCTGTGCTGCTGAAGTTGGACTAAAACTCCTCGACAGAACAGGGAAAAAAAAGTAAGAGATTCTGATATTAGAAGCATGGTCAGAGAATGCATAAAACAACGAAAATATTAACTTTCTTACAAATGTAACCAGATGAGGAGGCTACAGTTAGTTTATTTATGCTCTACGATTTAAGCATGCTGTTCTAACCACTTCTCAGAAACCAGGATACTGAGGTTTAATATTCTGATCAACTGGACAAGGTTCAAGAGCATACTTCCCATTTATGACCAGGCTACCTCATAGACTGTATGGGAACAAGTCTGAATGTGAGCTGGTGGGGAAAGGCTGGGGGAAGAAGTACAACTGAAATGGATGAAAAAAGTGCTCTTTACTTCTCCAGTAGAAATAATGCAAAATTGAAATTGTGCAGGGGCATTTAATAGAAGAATGAGTCTGATGGGGTAAGCTAAAAATCACGATACTCAGCTGACAGCAAGGGATTTAGGTTCTAACATCTGCTCCCAAGTTTCATTCTATTCTGTTTAATCTGGTGTATCACTTGAAAAAGACTGTCAGTTCTAGGAGCAGGAGTTGGCACATAGGACTTCCCTGCTTTCTGGCAGTTCTTCGTTCTTCCTGACATTTTACTATTTTTGATGTGACATATTACAAAACATATTCCTGTACAGTCAGCTTCATTCCCAAAACATCCTTCTTGATATGAAATAAGGAAAAATCATACTTTTTATCTTTAATTTTTGTCACTTTTGACCAGACATTTTCCTTGTTATTTTTCCAATGGTATTGCATTGTTCACTGATGACTACTGTCAGAGAGTCCTTGAGATCTTGAACACATGGAGTTCTGGGGAAAAGGAAGTGGTGTGCTGCTTGACCTACACGCTGTTATTTTCTTCAAAAAGCCTTGAGATCACATTATCTGCAGGTGTTTTCCTTTGGGAAATAAGAAGTTAATTCCTCCAAATAAATGGTGTGTTTCTGGACTGAACAGAGAGCATCAGTTTTATGAAGTTAATTTTCTGAAAAAACATGGAAAATAAATCAATTTTCATCAATCAAACTGAATCAACTTATACAAAGATGTCATACAGGGAATTATAGCGCTGCATATGGCCTGTTTTCACTTTTTCAAAATAAGACAAATAAACTTCTGTGTATTTTTAAAACATATCTGTAAATGCAGCAAATTCAGCTCTGGGGACTTGATATTTATTGCCAGTATTGCAACAACATATGTTGAGTCCTTGCTTCTTTGTGATTTGAAATTAACACCGATGTATTAAGCTGGTTTAATGGTAGCATATACTAATGAGAAAACAGTTTGCAATCTGCTTTCTGTTTGCTTATGAGGGACAGGTTTTCAGAAATGGCCACTAATGCTGTAATCATATTTGTCCATACATTTATTTCATATATAAATTTCACAGCTGTGTTTCCAAACCACCATTTAGAAATGCACATTACTGTGAATGTTTTTACATACTAAAGTGTATTTTGAGAATGAGGAATGGCATAGAGAGGGAAGAGAAGTCTTTCTTGATCCCTATTACTGTTAATACAGGAATGAATGGGCATTTGTTGAGGCAAAAGGGAAGAAAGATTCATCACACTTAAAAAACACCAACCAGCCAAAAATAAAACCAACAATTTAGTAGATCTTCAGGCAATGCATTAACAGGCTGCAGATGTCCTGGCTCTATTCTGCTGTGGATGCTAAGAATTTACACAGGCTCATAAAAAGTAATTAATGGGAAAACAGTCTATAAAAAAGATTTGCATTGAGTGTCAGAATATTACAAAGTCCTGGAGACAGGATACTGAATGGAAAGATCTTTGGTCTGACTGTTCCCATGTATTGTCTGGGTACCACTGTCTAGATACTTGCAAATTATGCACAAATTTTGTGACTAAAAGTTAGGTGGAATATTTGTAGAAGAAAAAGAAGTTAAATGCTCAAGGGCTTGAGATCTACGTCCTGAAACTACTTTGAAACATACTTTCCTTCCCAGCCCTGTTGTGTCTGGGTCATGAAATCCTGTAATTTATAATCCTTTTTATTTTCCCTTGCAGTTCCCTCTCTTTATTTGCAGTTTCCTCTCTTTCCTTTCCCATAGTCTCTTTGCAGTGATTTCTCAGACTGCAGTACAATCACTATGCAGTTGTGGCGAAGAAGTCCCTCAGACAGGAAGATGTACAGAGAAGACTCATGTGTAGATGACAGTAAAGTCAATCCCTTCAGCAAAAGTTCAAAAAGAACTGATTGAGCTAAAGTGAAATTCAGTTCAACTAGATAATTTATTATGGAGTTTTGTGCCCCTCCCTGAGAGTGCTTTAAAAAAGAGTATTTAATTCCACTTAAATTTTAAAATTCAGAACTTTTATGTGAAGCACTGGTCAACTTTTTTCCAATGAAATACCCAGAAAATTATCTTTCTTATTGCGTTCTTACTTTCATGAAAAATGAACAAAGCTTTTGGTCCTGCCTTGACTTATTTTTATTGCAAGCATTTTTAATTCACAATTACAGTCAACCCTGGTGTTTTTAATGCAAAGCAGAACTGCAACAGTACTAAAGAGGAGGGGTGTAAAACCTGGCTGGTTGGAATGAAGCCATTCTCCTGTCCTGAGCCTCAAAAATACTAAAAGAAGCTAAGTGATGTCAATGGTTAGCTACTACTGCCTGACATGTAGCTAAGTAGTGTATGAAAGTGTATATAAAGTTTACATCATAGGTTTTTCAGGGTGCTGTAGATATTCAGTTCTCCTGGTAAAAAAGGATGGAATGTATAAGTAAATATCTCCACTTTTGGAGCTCTCAAATATTCTATGAGGATGGGATAGGGGGGAAGAGGAACAGGCTTGTGCTAAGCCTGAGAGCTGGAGAAAATCTGTGTGTTTATTGCTCTAGAACCTTGAACAGTACAGTAATCTGAACATCTCAACCAAAAGCATTTATTCATTGGTCTGAGACAGAAATGCAGCATAGAAACCTTGAGGCTTAGGCAACAGCTGGACATAAGAAGCACAAGAACACATCGTGCAGTACTTTGCAATCTTGTTCTTCTATTTTCTGCATGATGTTGCAGAGCTGTTTGGTCTGTTTCAATGTTGGCTCAGAATTTTCTCAAAAGGCTGCAGCTGGCTCAGTAACTGTGGCCATTTGGTCTGTGCATGAAGGCACGGGGGGCCGAGGCAGGCAATACTTCTAAATACCTGGTCTAGAGTGAAAAGATCTTTTGTTTCAAATTTCAGCATGGGATTGATGAAATAGATTTGAGTTTATGTGTTTATCTTCTATTGTAGTTTTCTGACAGAGCTTTTGGAAATCAAAGGTAGATAGATGGTTGTCAGCATTCCTGCTTCAGTTCCAACACACTGAGTCATATATCATATCTTGAAAGCTATTATCAAGTACCTTTATAAAGTCAATTTGGTGACAAGTTCTCAAAGGATGGAAGAAAGGTCTCACTTTGTGTCTGAGTGCATGTGAGTATGCTTCTCACTCAATATGTGAGAGGCAGAAGAGCTGATTGAAAGAAATATGCATTTTATAGAGGTGGTGGGGCTCTGAATAATTTGTTCATGAGGAAAATGTGTTTCACATATTCAGATTCTGAAAGAAAGGTACATGATGCATATGCGGGAAATAGAGCTAGAGAGTTTTTGTTCATTTCCCAGATAGCTCATTTGTGAGGAAGATTTGTTCAACCAAAATTGTTTGTTAATTTTGATTGAAACTGGCAGCTAGAAAAATAAATGTGCTTGTTTTGGCTGTGGTAGAGTTAATTTTCTTCACAGTGGCTGGTATGGGGCTCTGGTTTTGATTTGTGATGAACACAAAGTTGATAATATAGAGATGTTTTTGTTACTGCTGAGCAGGGCTCACCCAGAGCCAAATCTTTTTCCACTTTCCATACAGCCATGCTGGCAAGGACATTGGGGGTGCATGGGTGCTGGGAGGAGACACAGCCAGGACTGGTGACCCAAACTGGCCAAAGGGATATTCCAGATCATATAATATCATGCTTAATACATGAAGTGTGGGAAGAAGGATCAAAGAAGAAAGTAGGATGTTCAGAGTGATGGAGTTGGTCTTCTCAAGTCACTGTTGCATGTGATGGGGCCCTGCTCTCCTGGAGATGGCTGAACACCTGCCTGCCCATGGAAAGCAGTGAATTAATTCCTTGGTTTTCTTTGCTTCTCTGCATTACTTTTCCCTCTTAAACTGTCTTTGTGTCAACTCATGAGTTTTCCAGCTTTTACCCCTCCAATTCTAGCCCTGATTCTGCTGGTGGGGGAGTAAGTGAGGGCCTGTGTGGTCTTGGCTGAGGGCTGGAGTTAAATCATGGCAATAAATACAAAGTTCTTTATGAGATTGAAATTAGAAAAACCCTGAACATTTGCCTTTCCTTTTTAAGGGCAATGTCTATAATTTTCATAAAACACTAAAAGCAAAATATTAATGTTGAAAGAAATATTTTAAAGTTAAAGAAATTTCTTTCAAATTTACTTTGATTTTTAAAATTGGTTTTAGAGGGGAAAAAGCCCCAAACAATAAAATTTGAATCTCATCTATCAAATTTTTGAGTTTACATGACAGGATATCTCATAATAATAGTTTCTGATATTATCTTGGTATGAAACAAAGAAAAACTTTATGCTTATTTCAAAGTTCACAGAAAAAATTACATTGTCAATAACTCCTTAAAGCAGTACATAATAAAAGGATAATTTTTTTAAGCAGATCATGATTTGTTAAAAGTTGCATGTATATAATCATAATTTGGAAATCTTTGGTTTACGTAAGCCATGTTCACTGTGTTAGACCAATTATTGGTCTCTATGCAGAAAGAGAAACCAAATAAAATGGGAATCTAAGAAGAGAATATGACATATCAATTTAGTTTAGGCATTTTGCTTTCACTGACTAGAAAACCCCTTTATGGTAAATTTTATTCAAAGTATTTGAATACAATGCAAGTAAAGAAATTTTGTATATTTCTCTCTATTTATCAGAACATCTAAGTTTTAAAAGCTCTTTAGCAATTATTCTGCTAACTGAAGTTG
Organism: Melospiza melodia melodia; assembly: GCF_035770615.1. Classification (NCBI taxonomy): domain Eukaryota; kingdom Metazoa; phylum Chordata; class Aves; order Passeriformes; family Passerellidae; genus Melospiza; species Melospiza melodia. The sequence goes on along the minus strand of NC_086194.1, from coordinate 119,733,156 downwards.
ATAGACTTCATCAGTTCTGTAAAGTTTATTTAATTCAATTTTGTTTGTGATGATGATAAATAAAAATACCCAAACAAATATGAAAGTTAAGCATCATAAATCTGTTTTCCCTTTAGTATTCTTTTGCTCTTTTTACTTATTAGGTAGCTGACTGGATTTATCTTTCTCAATGGAAGATATTTTTCAAAACAATTCTGAGTTAGAGAATACTTTCTGGAAATTATAGTATGATTTTACAAACAGAAAAAGTCTTAACAAAATGTATCTGAGCATCAAAATGATCAGAGATGATGAAAGAAAATTACACTGTTGTCAAAACACTATTCAGTACTTGACAGCATTCATTTTAATGGTAGAATAGAACAGCTTGTTTGACCAAAAGCTACAGAAACTTTTTAGCTATTTGACACATCATTTTTTTTGCTGCAAACCAGCTTTGAGTGAGCTGCCAGCCATTTGTACCTTGTAAGAAAAAAGCAAATATCCCAGATAACAGTGAAAGTAAATGCTTCAAGTTTTTCAAACCAAACCCTTCAGAACACATTTATTCAGGAAACCTGGTAGAGAGTTTCTTTATATGCATAATCTTTATGTGAATAAAGGAATTTTTAGCTTTCACATTGTACTCTTTTTGGCTGGGACAATGTTAATTTTTTCATGTAGTAAACTGGTATGGGATCATTTTTGTGATTTGTGCTGAAAACACCTTTTTGCTAACAATGAGCAGAACTTATACAGAGTCTTTTCTGTGTCTCACCCCAACCCACCAGTGAGGAAGCAGAGGGTGCACAAGGAGTTGGGAAGGAATACAGCTGGGACAGTTGACCTCAATTGACCCAAAGGTCATTCCATACCATATGGAATCACACTTAGCATGCAGAGCTCTGGGAAGAAGAAGGAAGGAGAGATATCTGGAATGATGATGTTGGTCTTCCAAGTCACCATTACACAGGATGGAGCCCAGCTTTCCTGGAGATGACTGAAGACTGCCTGATGATAGGAAGTGATTAATGAATTCCTTGTTTTGCTTTGCCTGTGTGTGCAGCATTTGCTTTACCTATTAAACTGTCCTTATCTCCATGCAGGAGTTTTCTCACTTTTACCATTCTGATTCTAGGGGGTAGTGAGCGAGTGCCTGGGTGAGATTAGTTTCCAGCTGGGGTTAGACCATGCCAGATGTTCTGTAACCCAACCACTTTGTAGGAGATCGACTCTATGAGAAGGGCTACTTGACCTGACCTGTTAGGCTTACCATGCTCTGCTGTGGAAAAACTGGATGATTACTCAATTCATAAATTCAGCTAGATGAGATTATCCTTAGCACAGATGCCACATAACAGTACTGCACCCTTCTCTAGGAATCTAGGGAGTTTCCTCCACATCTTGATTTAGCAAAGTTTACTGCTGCCATACCTCAGCTAGGTCTGTTACATGACAGGAAAATCCTAAAGAAATGCAGAAAGCACTTAACAAGTTTCTCCCTTTATTATTATTTTTTTCTTTACACCTTTGTTTTCAGCTCTAACTCTTCACAGTACAGTAACATGCATGTGTGTCTTTGTAAGTAAATTTCCTTTGTTACAAAAAGATGTCATGATAGTGCTTTCAGAGGACAAGGCAGCAGCAGATGAGAGGAACATAAGGTAATAATTAGAAAATTACAAGCAGCAGTGGTGATAAACAGTGGGCACAGCTGTCTAGTTACTGTCAAGCTTTTTGTGAGCAGCAAGACAAAGGTGTGTTTTAACAAATTACTTGGTTACGAACATTTTAAATAAATGAAAAGGCGGAAATGTCACTTGGAGGGAGCACCACTTTTGAAGGAAGGAAGAAACAGCATATATTTGTGTAGTCAGTTATAAATTAACAAGTCCACAAGTCTGCACTCCTACCCATCCATACCTGTGGCTTCTGAGGACAACAGACTGCAGGCATTTTCCCAGGCCACAGACAGTGTAGGGTCTTCATACAATGCCCCTGGCAGGGCTGGATGGGGGCAGATCCAGCTGAGCTCCCTGCCCTGGGCATTCCTGGAACTACAGTGCATTCTCTCCTGGGAAAGAGGAATGACTTCTGCAAAAATCCCAGAATGTTAAATGGGGGAACAAAACTGGACTAACACTTATAACATCTAAAATACTCCAAGTGGCAGTAATTTCGGTAAATAAATGTGCCTACAGAAATGAAGACAGAATTTCCATTCCATTGGATATTTTAACTCTTAAAATTTGGCTTTTAGCTAAAATTGCAAGAAAATGTCCACATCTTCTGTTGAACAGGAATTTAGAAATACTGTCACATTGATTTTGTATAATTTTGTGTTACTTTAATAAAGTGAATCATAAAAAAATTAATTATAATAATGAAATATTATATCATAAAAGTAATAAGAGGCATCTTAATGGCAAAAAAGGAACAATGCTTTTTAATTGAAGGCAAAACTAAATACCAGACACTTTTAAATGAATTATTTTTTAGAAACAATGTTGACACTGAAATCAGCTTTAAATGATAGAATATTTTTGCTTCAGTTAAACTTGTGTTCCCATTAGAAAATTCTATTTATTTTTTTTAAACTTACATATATATTTATTTTTTGCATGCAAAGAGTAGATTTCACCTGTTGGAGAATTTTCAATCAATAAGTAAATTGAAAAAATTCTAAATATTATTTTTAAAAAATCATATATCCTGAAGCCCTCAACATTTATATATGTGTGTTATAATTGGCTGAAGTAAATTGGTTTTGAACAGTTATTGTATCACAGTATGGTTTCTATTAGCCCAAATACTAAAAATTTTAGAACAAATGAATATGAGATTTAATACTTTGCACACATCATCAGTATCAACTATTCTTTTGCATATGTTAGTGTAACACTTCTCTACATAGCTTTGGCTTGAAAAGTAGATTACTTGAGTCTTGCTGCTCTAAGTAAAGTTTTTTTTTGAACATTAAGTTAGTAACTTATTTAAGTCTGACTTTTTTCTCCCTCTTCATTTTGAACTTGCATAGAGAAATCAAAGCTATCATGATTTTATGCCAGGGGTTAAAGTAAAAGATTACTTTTGTGGGTATGCCCTTTATAAGTTTGCAGTCAGGATTTTTTTCATTTCAAAGTTCTCACAGCACACTCAGCTTAGGAAGATTTAACATCCTTAGAAACTACAAATTTTGTAAAGTGCTTCATTTTATGGCTTTCTATCACTTTAATGCAACTCCATCTTTACAGTACTACTTATAGCATCAGAAATAGTAAGTGAATGTTATGGTCGTGATGGAGATGTCTTTTTCAGCAATGTGTAAGGGAGGATACAGTTTAATACTTTTAACAGAACATAGCTGGAATCATGAAAGTGTGTGCTATTTCAGTTATGAAATTTGAAATGGTGCTAATAAATTCAAATTCTAACCATATGTTTGTGCCACTTTTTCATTGGCAAAATGGAAGTAAAATACTGAAATGAACAGGGAGGAGACAGGGAAGTTTCATTCCAATTCAAATTGCTTTAATGTGATTTCCATGGTTCTGTGTGCTACTGTTCATTGTTGTACATTGCAAAAAATGCTACAGAAGCCTAGAATGACTGACACACGTTATTGTTAAATAGGGGATGTGTGAAGTTTTAACTACTGCACAACAAAAAACTGTGATTGTTTTTTTTTCAGTATTTTTTTTCCTCTTTCCTACTGTCCTTGTCATTAGTTTTCCCTGAGAATTGTAATATTTTATGATTTTGAAGGAGTCAGTCACCACAGAAGCAACTGCAATGGATGCAAAATTAGATCCCCTGGAATGATAATTGCTCATTTCTGATTGAAGCACATTTAGGTTGATGGTGTTCAGAGTTGTATTTGACATATTGATGACACAGTGAACCAAGAAATATTTGCAAATGGACCTTCAAAACATGCAACAAAGTAACAGATGAGATCTGAGTGGGATATTGTAAACAGAGGTCCACTTGGACAAAAGACAATATTTTGGGAACAAATGCAAAAAATTCTCTATGCTTATTTCTAAATCTCATAATTTTTTCTCCTCACGCAGAGATTAGGGAAGGGAAGAACATATTGTTTGAATTTTTCAAAAAGCAATCAAGCATTAATTCTTGACATACTCTATACAAAAGATGAGAAAATACTTGAGACAGACTGTATAGGTACCTGACTGTACAGAATTGGTTTACACTCACTCATAGCACCCACCAATCTGCTACAAGTTCATGACTTGTCCTGAAAAAAATGATGAAAAAACCTTATAATGCAGATGCTTTTAGGAGGGGCAGATGGGCAAGCAGGGAACTCCACAAATAGATCTGATCTGAGAAAGGAAATACAATAATATGTTGCCTTCACAGGGCTGAAGAATTCATATCAGAAAGGACAGGGAAAACTGGCATTCTTATTTTCAGACATTAAAACATTTTAAAAAACATGGAATATCATGATGAAGGACATCATCCCAAAATATTGAAACTCCAAGAGTTAGACTCTGGGAAAAATTCAGATACTTAGAAATGCTCAAATTAGCTTAGAAAGTTATATCTTCTAATATGGCTCCTGTAAAAGGGTCCTAGACATTGTTCCTTTTCCTGCAATTACAAATTGGTACCTTCCTCTTTATACTTAGAAATCCACTCTCTTTTAAGCATATGGTTTGACAAACGAGACTAGACTCAGTAAAAGCTCAAAACTCAGCACAAAAGTCTCTTTTTTTGTTGAAACGAGACCTAAGTTACCAGCTGGATGTCATACAAGATGCAACATTACATTTTTAAAACCAATTCCCTTTTCCAGTCAAATTTATATTTATCAATGCATATACATAATGAATGTATTTTTTTACTTTGTCAGTTTTTGAAGTGCCATTATTCCCTGCTGTCTACATCAGGCACACTCTGCCTTTTGAGAGTGACAGCTCTTGACACTGTACATTAGTTTCATTATTGACATAATGCTGTAGTAGCTTTTGAAAAGAAAACTGCCAGTGTACTTTTTTTTTTTTCTGTGTCCTATTTTTCATATATATGTATGAGAAAAAGTATGAGAAAAAGCTAAAAGAAACATAAGATAGAGCCACTTTAGCTAACAAAATAAACACCCTTCGTCACGTTAAGACATGTCAAAGCCACAGCAAGTGCAGGGACTAAAACTCCAAGAGAGGATATAAGACCTAACATGTACAAAGACAAAATATGATGTTCCCAAAATAAAGCATTGTCTTAAAGCAACAATAGCAACAATACCAATTAAGCAGCAACTGAGTCCCTTTTGATGTGAGTTGAATGCTGTAGTACACATTGTGTGCTTGATCCCTTGAAGTCCTGAGCAGCCCCATCTCCTGTTGGTTGGTGCTCAGTATCTTACACAATCTGGCACCTGGCAAAGGTTTTCAAAGGCATCAGTGCCAGCTTGGTGCCTAACTGAAGCTGACTTCCAAAGGAAGGGATTTGGACTTCTGACTGTCAGTTTGTGCCTTTGAAAACCTCTCTTCTGAGGTTAGCCAGCACTAAATACTGATGTATTTACAAAAGGAATTAAATCCTTTCCACTTCCTGTTAATTCTTAAACTCCAGTTATGCTAAGAATAGTCCCTGATGAAACCTAGAAGAATACACACTTTTTGGCAGTCAGCTTATGCAAAATGCTTATTTTTCTTCTTATTTATCATGCCATCTGGCATTATGCTTAAGGTGGAAGTGAAATTAAAACCAACCTATTATTAAAAATTATCTCATCTTTGACCTTTAAATGCTCCATAGCTCCATGACCCCATTACCTGGAGTTTGTCGTTGGATATCTGACATTTTAGAAATTTGACTGAAGAATATCATTGCAATTAAGTTTATACTTCATTTATTTTCATTTGAAAATAATGTATTCTTTAATTAAAATTTGAAATTAGAAAAAGAAGGGAACTTTAGATTACTTTATCTGTTCATAGTAAGCTTTTTTTATTTTGAAAAGAGAAAACTTATCTTCTTTACCTGTAGAGATACAAATACTAGAGTTAAATTGTAATGTCCTTATAGTGTAAACATTGCAGAAAATAAAATTTAGATCTAGATAGCAGAAAATGGGAAGTACCTGTGTGCACTTTTTAAGCTAAGTTGGCATAACTTCTAGCTTTACATCCCATTTTTAAGAGAAAATTATTGCATGCATAACAGTTGATGAAAACCATGTATTGTGAAAGCCTATATAAAGTCCTTTTTCCTTGAAAACAGGTGAATCAAACATTAGCTATGATCACTTAGGAAGTATTTGTTTTGCAAAAGTTTTCTTTCTCTGAGCTTCTCCTCAAGGCTATGTTGTAGCTTTAATTTTTTTTTTCCTTCTCTTTTTCTTTGTTAGAAACACACCTATAATTTCTTCATAAACAAATTGTAGGAGAGAATAGGGATAGTATTTGCTGGCACATGGCTCTTTTGTAGGGTTTAAAGTATCCCAAGTCACAGAAACTGAATCTATTTTCTGTTTAGCTGCGGCAACCATACACAGGATTGTAATTCTGGGGCATATGTTTCCTGAGTAAAAGGTGGACACTGGGTCTCAGTTCTTACAGATTTAAGTCAACCACATGATGTGGATAAAGAAAGCCACTTGATTATCTGTCATAAAAACAATTTGTAGGCCAAGTGTAATGCATTTCTCTATGAAATTGTTGTGCAAGCCAAGCCTAATCCTTAGAAAGAGGTCTGTTCTAATCCATTCTTTGTGAAATCAAACCTAATACAGGTCTCGTGTAAATCCAACATCATGAGACAGAGATGATGGGGATTAATGCTGTGCAAATAACTGATTCTCCAATTTGGTGCAAAAGGGAAAAAGCCCAAAACAACCAAAAAAACCACTATTGGATCTGTTCTGGGCAGAATACTTCATGTGTTTCTCATGAGTTAATCAACTACCTCATGTAATATAATTAAAGCAATGAAGAATTCACCAATAATAATGACAATATTTTTTCTATGTGCTTGGACGGAAGAAAGTGTTCACTTCTTTCAACACCAATTTTATGATTAGGCCAAAATAGAACTAAAACCCATTTGGAAATATAAAAATAGTTCTACTGTAGTAAGAACTTTTCCCGAAAAGACTGAACTTTTCAACTTGAAAACCACTACCATTAAATCCACGTTTTCAGTTTTTATTCTGAAAATTCATGTTATAGAAAAAGTTAGAAACAGAGTTGTTGTTTTTTCTTCTGTTATTCAGAGTCTAATATTTTCCAGTAAATTCCTGCAGAAGGAATACACAAAGAGACCTTTGGGCCCATAATGACTCACAAAAGATGAGTTCTTTGTCATGGAACAAATTACAGTAATTTGTAACTTAACAAAATACTTTGCAGTAATTAGCAAGAGGAAATCCCTTGAAAGTTATCACAGGACAGAGTTTATTGGATGACTGCCTTTAGTAACTAATCCAAGGATCCTTGTATTGACAGGAGGACAACTTTTTATAATACATTATTGATAGATGTTAGAGCTGAGCTCTGTTGATTTTTTTCCAACCATTTTCCCTATAAGTTAGTGTTAATGAAATACAATTTGCTGTTTCGTCCCCATAGGACCATCTATTTTTAATTAGCATGTGATTGTAATGCACTGTATATTAGGATATTATTTATGGCATTTAAGCAGAATGAAAAGAAAATGAATAGGCCATGACTATTTACTGGTGTTGTTCATTTACAGTCTTTGTTGAGCTTAAAAGGTAATGAAGCCTAAGCCATTGTGTGGATGCAGTTGTAATTTTAGCATCCTCAAGGAAGTATATAGTTGAAGGAAACACTTAAAACACTTGGGAATATCTTCCTCTTTACTTTCATAACTGCATGTTTTGCCTTTCAGATATTTAAAAAAAAATATTTAAAAAGATCCCGTTTATAATTAGATTAAGAATTAATAGCTGCTGTAAACATCCTATAGACATGAGTTGCATTTATTATTGAGAGCTGCAAAAAATCTCAGATGGCTGTGACTGTGAGGGATGTATTGACTTTATTTCTGCAAGGTTCAGTTATTAATATTGTTTTCTATATACTTTTCTGTCCTGTTAACCCTTTAAGGATTGTAGTACATATCTCAATTTTAATACAAAGCCTAACTAGTTTTAGGAGGGCAGATGTGTGTGTGTTAGCTGGAGTGAGATCAGGTGATTCAGGAAGATGCAAAGTAGACATATTTTCATTACTCATGAGAATTAAAAGCATGCTTTCAAAAAGGGGGAAAATTACTTTTGCTTTAATGTTATTACTTAGGGGAAGAACTGAACTTCCTACTCTTTAACCATATTATTTAAAAAAATAAATAAACTCAGACATGCATTCTCATTGATTTAGCTTTTAATATAATGTCTATGTTTTCTTTAAGGCGAAATAGAAAATGGCACGTTCAATTAATGATCTGATAGCTACCATTTCTTGTTTTCAGTAAACTGTTGGAAAAAACTCCCAACCTGAATAAGAGCCTTAAATATTACTGTTTTAATTTCCTACATAAATAAAAGTCAAGGATGAGAAACTTTTCCATTTTAAGGAAAATTCAGACAGTAATTTAAAAATTAGAAAAACCAGATCATAAATATTTCAGATTTATGCATATTTTCATTCCTGAAAATTGTTTTCAGGTAAATTTTAGTGACATTAATTAAAAGAGTTTTATGTCTAAAAAGACAACTGCAAGCCTTATCATTTTAACTGGAAATTCTTCACCTGCATTAAAAAAACCTGTTATTTAGAGAGCGCTGTTCACACCACTCTTAATTAATTAAGGTTCCACAAACAAACTGCCTGTTAGCTTTTGGTTTTGATTTCTTGAGTAGAATTGCATAAACACAGAATATCCTGAATTGGAAGGAACCCACGCGGATCATTAAGTCCACCTCTGGGCTCTGCATGGGACACCCTATGTGTCACACCATGTGCCTGAGAGCATTGCCAAATGCTTCTTGAACTCCGTCAGGCTAGGGGCTTCCCTGGGGACCCTGTTCCAACCACCCTGTGGGGAAGACCTTTTTTCCAATATCCAATCTAAACTTCCCTTGAAACAGCTTTATTCTGTTCCCACTGCTCCTGACACTGGTCACTACTGAAAAGAGAACAGTGCCTGCTCTTGTGAGGAAGTTGTAGGCTGTGATGGGGCCTCCCCTCAGTTTTCTCTTCTCAAGAGTTAAAAGGAATGGTGTTTGTATTTTTTTTTTCATGTGAGTTTTTCATCATATTAGAAGCGACGTTAGTAAGTAACGTATAATAACAACAATTGCTCAAGAGAAATGTTGGGAAGTTTTTGTTTTTGCATGAGCTATTGAGGATATATGATTAAGGAACATTGGTTTGTTTTGACATGTCATTTTTATAATTCTTGAGCAATAATGCTATAGAGACAGAGCCATAGAAAATTTTCAGGTAGCTTAATGATTTCGTAATTACAACTCATTATCATTGTCTCAATTTTAAGTAATTTAATCTTCCTGGATAAACCTTCTAAGCCTGATTTTTTAAAAATTTATTTTGAACTTGAGTTTATTTTTAATAACAATAAATACAAAAAAATGTGTGCTTCATTTTTTAATGAAGACCAGCATTGGTGTGATAATTAAAATAGATTTAGACTTTGGTGATCTAAAATGGCTTAAACATTTAAGTAATTAAAAATTAAAGATTAAAAATGTTGACCTCTTAACGAGAGTCTATTCATAACTTCAGTGCATTTTTAACAGTGATAGGAAGAAGTTCACAAGCATCACAGCTAGGAAGATTTCAGTTCCCACATTTGCTTTGGTAACTTTCTTGATATTGGAAATACTATTAAAAGTTCATATGGGATGAAGCAGTACCCTTGAGAAATCCACAGCACTTAGAAGAATATAGGTTTCTATACCTAGAATCTCATGCCTTAAGAATATTCAAAGCTGAATATTTCACTGCCAGTGCATCTTGAACCTGCCTGAGTGGAGTCCTGATACAAGTGCATCTTGAACTTGCCTGAGTCCTGACAGAGCATTTATCTGACTCTACATGGTTTTAAAAAGATATATGTTCAAATATTGCCTTTAATGAAAATGTTTTTCAGATATTTTGTCTAGCTTATATGGAATTGATACTGAGTGATACACTCAGCATTGCTTCTAAATTAACATCATGGAGGCTGTAATGACCTTTGCCTCAGATATGGCTACTTTTGCATATAATACCTTGTCAATAAATAAGAACATGACAAGAATTGTTAAATGTTCTGATAAAATTTTGATAAAATTGTTTATTAAAATTTAAACTGCTCTAGTTTTTCTTTTCCTTGGTACCCCAGAAAAATGTGAAATCCTGGTTTTTTTTTCTTGCTGTAGCATTTGCTCACCAAAGTTCAAGCATAAAATAAATTTATCAGATTTATCATCACAAAGAGACCTGAGGTGCTTAGAGGAGTGTAGCTGCTGGGGGCAGCACAGGGATTCTTCAGCAGACTTTGCTTCTTCTGAGGAAGTTTCTAGACTGCTACCCAATCCCTCAGATTAAGTCTTCCATTATGACTGAATACATTTTCCAAAAATGAAGACTTAAAGTTCCCATAAGTGCACTCAAATCTTTAAAATAATATTGGTCCTACTCACACTTTCTAGTCTTTGTCCTTGGACTTGGGAAGCTTCCACACTCCCACCTGCTCACCAATGCTTTCCCGGATAGAAGAGAATCTGGCCTTTGTGAGATTTCATAGTGGATATTGTCAAGAATTGTCAGATTGGAGGGGGGTGATCCAAACTGCTCTTTCATCTGGAGCTGGTCTATGTTGTTGTGTTTCACCTATTGTGAGGACCTCTAAGGAAGGGTCATAGCATTTGACATGTTAAAACAATAATTTGATTAAGAAAGTAATAGCTTGTATACATCTTCTGATAAAACCTCTCTAAAGATCTGAGCTTTACTGATTTTATATTAATATTACTTAAAGAAGAAAATACTAGCGTTAAACTTTTTTAAATATAAGATAGTAGAATCACATCAAATACTTTACAGTACTTCAGAGTGTCATCTCATTACGGCTCCAAAACAGCATGGATCTCTTAAATCCTGTATCCTGTTGGCCAGCCACATGTGGATGTCTCTGATATCTTAGAGTATGTCTACAATGCATGGACTGAACATGGGAAACGTACGTGCAGCATCATGTCTTGTCCAGGTGGACATTTGTGAGACACTGAAATGTGGAAAGCTAACGACTCAAACACTCGGCCATTTGCAAAAGCAGCAGGGATGAAGCAGGACCCTTGAGAAACTATGTTACTCAGCAGAGTATATTTATCTATACTTTGCTCTACTGTCTCTACACTTTTCTGTGGATCTTGCCTCGCATCTCCTATTGACTGTTAAGACCCCAGCGAAATTTTAGGGAATTCCTAAAAAGCTTGCTTTCTCCCATCCATTGTTCAAGGTGCTCTGAAGTAAGACTGTAACATATACAGCATGTGAATATGTGGGTGTTACAGAAGTTCAGAGGCATTGCTTTTATTTAAGAAATGAAAAGGCAAGGAACTCAAAAGCTGCATTTTCAATAGCTTATTTTGAGTGTTCTACAACAAGGTCTTCATGAAAGTGTTTGGTGAGAGAGTAAAAGGGCCTTTGGACACTAATAAGTCATGACAGCTAGCAGGATTCATAAGTGATTTATCAGTCACGGGTCATCTGGAGATGGTAAGTCAGGTCCTGAGGAGGACAGCTGCAAGTGTATCTTTTATGGAGTGTAAAAAATCCTTGGTGTAGTGGAAGTAGAAAACAGTCCTGAAAGCTCTATACAGAATATTTCAGGTGATGTAATGGACACACTTTAAAAGTTTATTTTAGTCTGAAAGGTAAGAACTGGTGATATCTTTCCATTGAGCAGAACCTTTTAAGTAGGAGCTTTTTTAGCTAGTAGAATCTTGAAACAGTCACAAGGTTCACAGAACACATCACATACATATTCTAAAGCATAGCTAAACCCCATCCTATTTATTACAGTTAGAGAAAAAAAATTCTAAAAGGGAGGATAGGAGCACTGGCAAGGATTGTCAGGCTAAACAGAACATCTTATCCATTAAGCTTTGTAGATACTTTTGTCACATTTTCCCTTTAATTTCTAAAAAAATATTAAAACAATGATGAGTGTACAGGGATTCAAAGAACAAAGAATGTTGACTCAGAATAAATATACAGAAGATTAGACACAATGATGAGGTTAACGTGAAGAAAAGAACAAGTACAATGACAGTTAATTTCAGAAGTTGTAAAAACAAATTAGCTGCCTTTTTATTTCAACCGTACCTAATAAAATATAAAATGTGAATATTATCACTGAGCTGCGAAGAGGGAAAAGTCAGACTTCTTTTTTTCTTTCCTTTTTTTTCCTTTTGTTTAGATTTTATTTTTGTTTTGTTTTTTTGTTTTCTGTTTTGAAGAGTTAAAAAGAGATGTTGATGAAAAGTATTCCTCATGTATTTCTCAGTCAAGATTAATTTTCATTTAAAAAATATGAAACCATGCACTTTGGAAAAGACTAAGAGCTGTCTGACATTGGCTCTTGAGTAAATATGACTGTATTTCAAAAGGTAACATTCCTAACTACTGTTGTTAAGGAACAGAATGGTGATGACATTACAATTGTTCTCCTGGAAGAGACATAGATTTCCACCAGTTTTTGTCCCTAAAATTATCTGGAAGGTATAGTAAGGGAGTGAAGAAAGGGAGCATAGCAAGTGAACACTGAAATTAAAAAAAAAAAACTTCAGCAAATCATTTACTTTAAATATACATTTCTGGCAGTTATTTCTCCAGTAATCTGAATGCATTCTGTTCCTAATCTTTGGTTACTCAAGAAAATCTTTGCAATATGATATTCAGTATTTTCTCCCCATCTGGGAAGAACTTCAAATGTATCTGGCTAGTTTAGGCATTATTACTTATTTAGTAAACAAAAAATTTCCAATATAGAAATTGTTATAGTTTGAAATTTTATTCTAATATATTCCTCTGTACAGATGAAATAGTAAGTAGAGAAATACAACCTGAAGCTTCTGACAAATAATATACAGAAGAACTGCATTCTTTCATTTGAAATAGGGATGGAGCCGTGAGACCAGGTATGAAATCACTGATTCATACAATAATTTAGGCAGGAGGGCACCTCTGGAAATCAGCTAGTCCAGCATTCTGCTCGAAGCAGGTCCAGCTAGGTCAGGGTGCTCAGGGTCTTGTTCAGTCAAACTGTGCGTGTCTTCAAAGACAGAACCCACAACCTTAGTGAGCAAGGTGTCCTTGTGTTCGACCACCCTCAGGGTGATTCTTTTTTTATTTTTTCCTTTTATCATAGCATATTTCCCTGTTTATAGAGGTAGGATGTAATATGACTGTTTTTGTATTGCAGCCACCCTTACACGACAAGAATGCAATGTTGGATCCTGGAGCAGGGAAAAAAAAGTAATGATTAAGAAAGGCAGAAATCACCTGCATACATGAAAAGATGACAAAACTGCTTCTCAGCTGACTTCTTTAATTCATCTTCATTTTGTGTTAATGAATCAGATTTTCATTATTCTGTTGAACTTTTTCAATTGCAATATTTGCAGTGAGTTCTTTATTAAAAAACAGGTTAAACATGTTTACAAATGCAATATGACTGTTCATTTTATATTGCAAAAGCTTTTATATGTATATATATATATATCTTTGATTAAAGAGTGTTTCCTATCCTTTAAGGCACACTGCAGTTTAAATTTGCTGGTGTTAGAAAGAATTTCTTACACTACAAGGTCAGGTCATTTGTGATTGCTCAGAAAATTGGATTATTATTTTTCTTGTACTTTATTTTTTTCCCCTCTTTATTGTTATCTGAGAGATGAGACCAGAGTAGATATGCTAACTATCACATCTAATGTAGTTTCCCTTACATTTCTGACTACAGACAAAGATGCAGTTTCAGCCCAACATTAACTGTGTCAGAGATTAAAAAGCAGAAAAGACTAATAGCTTCAAAAATAAGTCTCTTACAAACCTTTGACCACATTTTTGAAGACCCGTGCTGGTGAAAACCCATAATAGAGCAGACATGGAAACAAAACTGCAATAAGAGAAATGTGTGTATTGAAGGGGCTTTTTTAACTAATGCCACTAATTATTTATATTTACTGTGCTTTAAGATAAACTTGACTAACAAAGCTGACCATGGAGCATTTATGGTTATTAACAAAAGTTTTTCACATTGTTGAGAGATGCTTGATACTGATGACTTGGAATTTACCTTCTCTGTCTTTCCTGTGAGTTCTATTGCAGTTTTTGGTTTTCCAAAGAAAAATGTGGCTGTCCTAAGACTTGGATTTGAATGAATCTTCATTGTGAAGAAGGAGTAAACTTTTCTAGGTCAATCTTCATATGTTTTCCCCACTCATAGGATTTAAATTCAAATTGCATGGTATTGTAACCATGGACACAATTATTGGTACCATTTCCTCTACAGCAACAGAGTAATGTCTGATCATCAAGAATAATGCTGGATATTGTGCTTACTGTAATAAGTTGACAATCAGTCCTAAGACATCGGTATTCACCGTACATGTACTCTGAGACCAATTTCATTACATCATGTTTCATGCAGAAAAAAAGGGCAGACAAGAGACCAAGACAGGGGGTCACTCTGTGACCCAGTCATGAATACAAAACATTTATACAACATCCTTCACCGAAAGTCATAGGATGATTTATGGCTCTAACTAAATTAAAAGCAACATCAATCAAATGGAATTTAATTTTTAATTTTTTAGACTGCAACACATTCAGTTTCTGATTATTAGGAGGAAGTGTGTCTCCTAAATTTGATGCATAAAGGCAAAAAGCTTACTTTCAAACAGTATGTAAAGCCTATCAGTCATCACAATACCTGCTCCTATTAACTTTGGGAACCAAGTTGCAGGGGACATGCTTTTGAGAACACCATATTTTTTAGTAAAACAGATTCTTACTTTTTCTATTAAATCATGTTCTCCTCTCTAATAACTGTTGCTTCTTCCTACAGATTTTCTTATGCCTCTTTCTAATAGAATAACTGTAAATAAGAGATTACTAGCTTAACTATATTTCAGGAAATTATAGAGAAGCCTCTTCTTTATTAGGCAAAGCAAAATACAAAATCTTTGTGTTTTGCTTTGTATTTTTGGAGACCAGCTCCCTGTGTTATGAAGCCTGCAGCAGCAAAAAGGGCAGGTATGGATAAGGCCATTGAGTTACAAATGTGCATCACTAACATTTTCAACTTCAGAAAATAATTAAAGCTGAGTTTAATTACTCAGGGTTCTTTTTTTATGTTTTTTGGGGTTTTTTAACAGTTTGTTGGTTTTTTTTTTTACAGTGGATGCTGCAGGAAAGGCAGGGTCTTTTTTACAAGTTGCACACATCCAAGTCTTGGCAGTTCAGTGCTGCAGCAGGGCTGTCTCCATGAAAACAGAGCAGGAGCTGCTCCATATCCAATCCAGCCGGCTCCAGTCAGCTCCAATACTCACAGGGCTCAGTGGAGCCCCTCAGTTCACATTGTCATGCCTTTGGGCAAATATATTTAAGGGTAAAAAATTGCACATCAGCTGTGAGTTGCATGAAAGAGATTAAATGTGAGAGAAACAGCCCTGCAGACACCAAGGTCAGTGGAGAAGGAAGGGGAGGCAGTGCTCCAAGTGCCAGAGCACAGATTCTCCTGGAGCACATTACAGTGACAGAGTTGTTCCCTTGCAGCCCATGGAGGACCACACTGGAACAGACATCGCACTACAACTTGTGCAAGAACCCACAACACAGCAAGTGAACATCCCATGACAGAAGCTGCCCACTCAGAGCCCACTCTGGAGCAGGGTCCTAGTAGGAGACATGATCACATGAGGGAAGATCTCGCAGAAGAAGTTTTCTGATGGGACCTGTGTCCTGTGGGGGACTCACACTGGAGCAGGAAAAAACAAAAGCATGAAAAGGAAGGAGGAACGGCTGTGGAATGACCATAGCCCTCATTCCCCAGAAAACTGCTATGCTTGGATAAGGGGAGAAGGTAAAGGAGTTGTGATTGAAGGAGTAAAGTTGAACCTGGTATGAAGCAGGATGTGGAGTTTTGTCTGTTTCTCACTCTCATGCTCTAGTTTTCATTGGCAATAAATTAAATTTATCTTCTTCAGGTTCAGTCTCTTTTGCCCTTGACTGTAATTGGAATGGAATTTCCCCATCTTTATCTCAGCCCATGAGCTTTTTGATCTCATTTTTTCCCCCGATCCTCTTGTAAAGGGCGAATGAGAATGCAACTGAGTGGCACCTGACATCCAGCCACAGTCAATGCACTACAGTTTTAGAACCATTTTACAAGCATGTCTTTTCTATTGAAAAATGTTGATATTTCTTTTGCAGTTCATACATTAAGGTTTTTAAATGAATTTTAAACAAGAATTTCATTAAATATCTGAGATTAATTCCTAGCTGGTGTTGTGTTTTCAGCTTCATCAAAATCCATGGAACTGCAGCCGTTTCCATCAGTGCAAATTTTGCCTCCTGTATTTAAAATTATTTTTCCATCTATGTAACCACTAATAAACTTAAAGCTTCTACATCTCTCAATCAAGGAAATGACTTCAAAAAGAAATCTGGAAACCTATGATATAATCAGCTTCTATTGAAAACAATGGCTTCTTCACACAGGAAAAATCTTACTTGATGACTTATAGTTTATATTGTTTTTCTAAATCATTAAATGGCGGAATCACCTTAAAGATCTAGTCCAAACTCCCAAGCCATGGACAGGGACATCTTTCACTAGAGCAGTTATTTTAAATAAGTTTTTACTTTGAGCACAAACCGTTGGTCTTGGTTTGAAGTAGAAGTTACCTACATTTATACTGCATATGCATAAATCACAAACCCATGGTAATTTCTAGTCTTTACCACAAATTGATCTGGCACCGGATGATATTACAGACACACACAATAGAAATACTAGGACAGATTGACTACTATTTCGCTGAAAAAGGCAATTTTAAATTAGCATAAATACATTCCTGATTAAAATTCTCTGTGCAGATATGACATTGTGCATAGACCTCCAGAGCATGGAGAAAGTTTTTTGTAAAAAACCCTGCAATAATAGCTGATACACAGATTTGGAATTAATTTTCTATGTAATAAAAGTTTAAGTTCGACATCAGGTCAAATTCTTGTTTAAACTTTTTAGTATCATTTATTACTTCCAAGCCTCTTGTGTTGTATAGTCATACATACAAGATGATACTATTTATAAAACACCAAAACCACCTCAATATTTATAATGTATATATTTATAAATTATACAGCTGGAAGAGGCACAGAAGGAAAAAAATCCTAGACAATTGGCAATTCTCCACGTGCTCTTTGATCAGTGGGTACAATCATGTTGCATACCTGTAATGCAACTACAAACCACATGATAACTGAAAGCCTCGAGTTTGATTAAGTTGCTTCTTGACTGTTGTCCCCTTCCCTAGATAACGTGCTCTGCCCAAATCAATAACATTCTAGTATCATCTAATTGGCATTTAAAAGACCCTGTTGTGAAGGTTCTGGCCAGGACAGAGTAAATTTTTTGCAGTCACCAGGAGTGGGCATGGCTACGACCTAGAGCTTATTCTATATCACCTGACACAATTCTCCCAGAATGGGGAAAGGGGTCCCTTCTATGTCCAGTGTAGCAGTGGTTGGGTGTTGTTGGGCTCTGAGGGGGGTAGTCGTGAGCACTTGCATGTGAATTATTCCCCTCTCTTGTAATCTTCTGTTATTAATAATGTTGCTAATGATGTTCATTTTCTTATCTCATTGTTGTTTCCAGTAATTTTTTCTTATCCCAACCAGTCATCTTTACCTTTTTGTGCCTCCAATTCTCCTCCCCAGCAAAACCCAGAGGAGAGTAAGGAGAAACAAGAGTGAACGAGGGTGTGTGGTTTGCAGTGGTTTTTGTGAGAACACCAAATTGGAGAATACCATTCCTAAACCACAATACTTGCAGTAAGTAGGAACACAATCATATTTTCAGTAGCCTTCATGCTTGCAGGCACATCTGTGGGCATCAAAAGGAAGACAGATTCAGAAGGACACTGTGTAATCTTCAGCACATTTTAAAAAGGAATTATACGCTGAATGTCTGCTTTACTGTTAAAAGGTTCCTGAACTGGATTATTTGGTTCAAATTTGGTCTAAAAAGTCTTAGAAATAGAATTCAGTCAAACAACACTCTGATGAAATAGCAGGCAAGTGGTCTGGCTACCCTTTCCCAGGAAAAAAAAGGAGGGGACAAAAGGAAGAATTTCACAGAAGTTGCTTTCCAAAATACACCGAGTGGAAGCTTTATTTTCTCTTCTCCCTTTACTGAGAAGTTATTACTTTGTAAACAACTATATCTGAGTTAAATATTGAAACAGGACTGAAGCATATTTTACCTGTTCAACTAATTAAAATATATTGTGGCAATGAATAATATTTTAATATACTAATTGAATGTATTTTTCTGACTTATGATAAGGAAAATTTACTATCTTCTTAAATGTCTGAATGTTCCCTTTAGGCCATGTAGGTTTTAATTATTCTACGGAAATTGATTTGTCTCAGCCAATCACAGAACACAGATAAAGCAAGGAGACTTAGGAATATCATATAATTTTTTTTGCTCATTTGTGCAAATCCCTGTCTGCTGATTAGCTAATGGGAGCTAATTTACATTCTCTCTATACATTTATTTCTCAAGAATTACAGTGAATTTGCAGGTTTATCTTTCATCTGCTGTTGTCCATTTGATCCTACGGGGTCTTCCCCATATTTTTTCAGTAACTGAACCACATAATTACAAGAGAATGTATAATAATATCAATAAAGTATGAAATCCCTGTCTAATAAAAATAAATATATAAATGGAAAGAAACATTTAATCATTTGAAAAAGTGTTACAAAGCTGATCATTATAAAGTTAGTATTAAATTCTTTTAGAATTGTTTTCCTTTCTTTCTCTCCCCATGTGATTTAGATAACATCCCTATCCTGACAATTTTTTAAGACCAATATTTTGAAAATAAATGTTAATAAACAAGAAAAAATTATACGGAATTAGATATTTTGCAAAATTTTTTTTCTTCTCTATATGTTTCTTTTTCTTTATCTTTCACTCATTTATAATTGACAAGCAAGGTTTTTTTCTCATTTTAATAATACAAAATTTAGATGGTTTGGCATTCTAAATATGTTGAAACTTGATAATCCCTATGGTATAACAAATAAATATTTTAAATCAAGTTCTTGAAATGTAATGCTCTCTAATGAAAATATAACCTATTTGAATCTAATATTTTTGAATTTTTAGGCACTTGTCATGCATTTTGTTATCGGTCCCATGTATATGTAAATATACATTTAACTCCTCATTCCTCAGATGACCAAGCAGCCAAGATATGGATAGGCAAGGACCATCTCTGAAATATGACTTTGTTCTATCTCCTTGCATGTACATTTAGCAGAATTAATAAAAAAATAAAATAAAGGCGACTTTTCTGTTTAAGAATGTTGCGACAGTCCCTTGTGTCGTCCATGGTCATATCAGCTTGGATTATTATTTATAGTAAGGCAAAACCTTTATCTGAGATGAAGGGCCATGACCCCTCAGAGCAGAGACAATAAATGAAATGTATGTTTTCAGAGGGGAAGGAAAAGGAAGTGTTATATACCAGGGGCCAGCATGATGTGCAATGATCCCAGCACAAAAATAGTCTACCTGCTATTTGGCCTATCTTTTTTTGTTTTAATATTTTATTTTATTCCTCTGGCTATGTCACAGAGGAGAAATTTGAAAAATTCAGAAGACAACAGAGAGGTGGCTTGGCTGGGGCTCACAGTGAGATTCACAAGTGTGAGTGGCTGCCTGAGGAAACACAAGAAGGATTTGTTACAGTGCACATTGAGAAGGCAATAAAGGCTGTCAGCCCTGATAGAAATAGAAGTCAAAGTTTCAGCAGCAGATGATGGATATTGAAAGAGCAGAGACTGGTCTTCAAGTAGTCAGGGACTGCTCTGTAAATTTTGCCTTATACCAGGAAAAATTTATACTGAATACCAGGCCCCAAAACATTCCCCGGGTTCTGCTGATGTAGTGGAACAGACAAAGGCTAAGACATCTTTTGGGTCATTTTCATGGAGATGGCAGAATTTCTACATGCAGGTATGACTGGCTGGGAAATGCAGGACAACCAGGACAGGTCAGAGAGCAGCTCTGAGCTGCCATTAGAAATAAAGGAAAAAACTGCGCAATCAAACTAAAAGAAGAGGATGAAACAGTATGTCTAACATACTATTATCCAAAACCAGCAAAACATAGCATGCAGATATTGCAGCTTGCAATATAAAACTTCTGCGAAAGTTATTAAAGATGTTAATTTTTTTTTAATTTTTTATTAAATTATAGGGTGAAAGTCTTACATGTGTGAATGCCAGGATCCTTTATAAGAAGGATGAACTTTGAACTGCACAACCCAAGGCTAACTCCATGCAGGACAGTAACTGTATTAAATTTCAGTGGATTTGGTGGAATTTTTAGCCTGAATATTCTGAAACTGCGTGCTCATTTTCCAGTGCTCTCCAATGTCACCTTGAGCAAATATGCCCAAAGGAAGCAGATCATTCTGTGAGCCTAAATTAAGGCTGGAGGTGGGGGGAACCCACATAAGAGCTGTCATTACTTCTTTTCTAAATTGAATGGCCTCCCCATGGAAATGGCAGAAGCCATGTTGTATGGAGCTTTTAAAACAAAATTGAACAAAAGACTAAAAACATTACAATGAGCAGTTCTGAATCGGTGGATTGCATAAGTGTTAGTTTATTTCCTTTCCAATTTTTTCAAATTGCTATGTTTTGCGGGGAGACTAATGTTCTTGACAAAGAACCACTCGTTATTTATTTCTCAGCAAAATATCAGCTTGTGTGACTGCAATCAAATATAACTGAAGTGAAACTACCTCAATTTTTACATGAAATTACTGACCAGCCTTGGGAAAGTGCTGGCTTTAAGCAGTTTACACAGTAATTTTAGTCAAGTCAGAGTTCTAAACATACTATTAAAGAAAGTTATAATGCTATACAGTCAAATTTATATATTTTCTGGATGGATCAACATGGTATGGCGCCCACTTGTTTTCTTCTTTGATTACCAGAGAGAATAGCTTTATTTTGATTTATTTTTAATAGATTTATTTTGATTACCAGAGTGAATAGCTTTATTTTCCTACTGCTTTTTATTCTATTTTACAATTAAAAGTAAGACTGCCACTGGCCTTTGTGGTCTTAATTTACTTGCACTAGGAAACACAATTTATATTAGGAAGAGACTGACATTTGATACTAGCTCCTGTTATTCGTGATATGTTGGAGAATATGCCTTTAAAATTTTCTTATTTGATCTGGAGAGAAAATGCTACTCCTGGAGGAAAAAACCTGTAGGTGATACTGAATAACGTTGTCTCACTTTTAAAGAAAATGTTAGGGCCATAAAGTTATACAAAACATTAAATAATTTTAGACGTATATAAATGAATAAAAATCATAAAATTTTTGTTTTTTCTGATCACAAGGAAACAATTCCTTACATGTGAAATACTTTCATAATATTTACACATTTCTCTCCAAGCCAGTAAACCAGAATTGAATGCCCCAAGGAAAAAATTAGGTTAACCTGTGAGAGGAAAACAAGTTTCCTGTGAAAGGAAAATCAGGGCTGAAGGCAGTAGTACAAATAATGCAGAAAATTATGTCTCAGTGAGAATAAAATACCCCAAACATATGGAAGATTAAAAAGTCTATATGTATTCTTTTCAACAATGTACTTGCAAAATCTTATGGGGAAAAGAAAATCAGATCAAAAACTTAGGGTTTAAAAATGCAGAGAATGAGTTTTATATATTTTCCTCAAACACCAGAAGGAACAAAGCCAGCATTAAATGTTTGAATCACTGTGAAAGACTCTCTACTATATGTTTGAAACAATTTTCTCTGTTTACAAACATCCACCTAATTCCTGCATCTGATTCTTTTTATGTCATCGCTGTTGGTAGACTCCTGCACAGTTCTGAGTCTCTTAGGTTCCTCTGAACCATTTTTTGCTTTCTAGAATATACAGTAATTAGCTGCTTATGCTTATATTTTTTATTGTACAGTACTTCTCCTTTCAAGTAATTCTCTCCCATTTATTTAAGAAGTTGACATGACTTCTAGCTTTGATCTCTAGACTGCAATTGGACACAAAATGATTCGTATTGCCATCTCTTTTTTTTTATTTTTTCACTTTATAAAAATATAGCCTTGAAAAAGAATTTTTTTATATAGCCTTTATATAGCCTAACAGCTACATTGAAGATCTTAAAAGACCCATCAGCACAAGTACTTAAACCCAGTTTTCATAAAATATTCAGGTTTTTTTTCTGACTTTTCATTTACTTTCTAGACATAGTAGACCAAGTTTAAAAGCTAAATCACTAATAGTGATCAAGATGCTCTGATTTCTGTGAAAAAAAAACATTGTCTTTTATGACACATTGTAGTTCTCAAAATAAGACTCACGTGTTTACTACAGGTGAAAAAAAATCCTGCTGTTTTGGGAGAGTGTTTCATTTACAGAGGAGATAGCTGGAAAAGTAAAGGACTGCTGTCTTCTGATCTAGAAAGTACCAGTCTGAGATTTTCCACAGACACACACTAAAGAACCTGACCCTTCTTTACTCAGGGGTAAAAGCTTACTTATTTTCCTGTTCTGAAGCTGGAGTCAGGAGCAGACAGGCTTTATTCTTTCTTGTTTGCTCCTCCTAAGGAAGACACTGAATCAGGGGAAACATCTGAGATGGGAGCCTGCAATCCCTGCTGTGTTTGGCTGTCACTCTGGTTCTCATGTCTTCATTGATGGTTGCTGACTTTCAGTGATGAATCGCTTAACAATTTCAAGGAGCTTCTCTGAACTTCTGGTTCTATTGCCCCAATGTGCAGAAACATTGCAGGCAAAAAGTAAGAAACATATACTACCTAAGAACTTTAGAAATACATTTTTTACAAACTTCAACAACCTCAGCTGCCATTGGGAAGTCTTTTCAAATATTTTTAAAGGGAAAAGAAGAAGAAAAAGTCAAAAGACCAACATGAAGGCTTAAATAAATTCATATTAACTGTTCACTAGGGAAATTTAAATTACTTTCCAAATAATTATTGGAGCCAAAATCTTCATTTTCAGAGGAAGAATAACAGCTATATAATGTTCACCTTATATGCAATGCTTTACAAAACTTTATTAATCTGACACTTAAGATAAAAAATCAAAGTAGAAAGTAAAATAAGTTTAAATTCTCTACCGGCTGTCCTCTAAACCTCTCAAACCCTTATACTCTATGCATTAACTGAAGATTTGTTCTGCCAAAAGCAGTGCTAACATAACAGCTGCAGGCTGACAGTTCACATTAACTGTTGCAACTCAGAAGAGCGTGACCCCTGTCTTAGACGTCGCTTGTTCTATCTTATCAGACACAATGCAGACGAAAAAACTGTGCTACCAAGAAAATCCCAAGGACCAAAAAAGTCAGCAACAGCAAAAGTGCTAACCTACATTTTCAGTCAGCTTTACAGGAGGGGCTGAAACATAATATTCAACAACCATACAAATCCCAACAACTTCTGTGAACTTAACTCAGCTGCAGAAGTGCTGAAGTGGCTGTCTTGCTACAAGGAACTTGCCACAGTTCTGCTTTCCGCTGGTCAATTCTCTCTCAAGTGATACTTGATCGAAAGCTCACAATGTAGCCCAGTAAACACTATTTGCCATGAACAGCGAGAGGCTGCAGGCTCTGCGCTGCCCCAGCAGCACACAGCGTCTCAGGGCTCTTTTTGGCTTGCTGGGCTCAGACTGGTTTATCGGCTGTTGACAGGAGCAATGCCCGTGGACTGCCTGGTTTAGCTGTTCCCTGTGAGCCCCAGTCAAGCACCTGTCAGACAATGGTTGGGAAGCAGAGGGTGAAAAACAGCCGCCCTTCATAGCAATGACAACAAAAAAAAGTGACAACAAAAGGAAACTAATGGGAAGACAGTGTGTTATATTGAAAGAAGGTTTAAAAGTGACATAAGACCAAGAAAGAGGAAACTCCTACGTAGAAGTGCCTCAGGATGACAGTAATTTGTTGGAAACACCAACAGCTCTTACACTAAAGCCAACAAGTACCTTCCCCCTCTTCTTCCTGAGAAAGACTCAGTCTGATGGTTTCACCATCAGTTTTGAGACCCGCAAGAGAAATCAAAGGATGAGCATCACACAAAGGAAAGAGACCCATAAATATTCTTTTATAATGTATTTAAGGATCTTTCTAATAAGGCTGTTTTGTATTAATTTTTACTTTAAGTAAAAGTTCTGTCATAGCTGCACTAGTAATAACTTGTGTTTTGATAGCATTATGAAGATTTTTAAACTTATAGTAAGCTCTTAGTCTGTGTAATAACTCCCTCTTTCCTATAACAGGATTTGCATCAAATATGTCACATAAGAGAAGACAGTAGTTAATATGCCCTTGGATTTAGAGGTAACATTTTTAATGCTTGGTTTATTATGCTTGAAGAGGAAGTAGTACAACAAAGGCAGCTGTGAAATATATTTAAGTTGTGATGTTAATGGTTGTCCTATGGGATAAGGGCTAAAAATTTGAGGAATTGTTATCTTTACTACAAATTTTGAAAACTATCACTAAATATGTGAGTGATAGTTTGATAGAACCAGATGTTTGAAATCACAATAAACTTGATTCCATGAACTGGCACATATCTTTCACCTCAAAATGAGAGTGACATGGATCACTATAAAAAGGACCTCTCTAATACAAATCACTCTTTTCTTTATCTTGACTCAGGGGCTGTTTCTGATAAAAACAAGGCATTGAAGGAGGGGAGGAATTAACTCTCTTTTGACATCTTTATTCACAAAAAATGTGAGGTGACATCTAAGTATCACATAGACACAACAGAAGCATCCCCTTGGTTGAACTGTGCCATCCTTTTGTCTGACAGACACTGTTCCTCACCTTGCCTTGCCTTGCTTTGCTTTGCCTTGTCAGGCCCTGCACTGGGGATCAGGATAGGAAAGAATGGATCAGGAGAACAGTTACTCTGTATGAAGAGTCTCTTTTTACTATGGAGTAAAATAGATATAGTGCTGTTCACCACCTAGTAGCAACCTCAGTATTGCTATTCATTCTTCCTTATGAATACTTTTTTTTTCTCCATCCACTCATGCCAAAGACATTATTATCCTCTTTTTTGACCTCAAATATTCTCCTCAGTCCACCTCATCCATTTCATTGTGACCTATTCAAACCACAGAACCCAGCATCATTCTTCCTCCTTACATTTTGTTCACCTGGGGAGGCAGAGGTCATGTGCAAAGTACAGAATCATTTCTCAATCAGAAATACTTCTGTTTCCTTGGTAAAATTATGTTTTCATTGTTGTTGTGATGGTGTAGTGTAAAGGTTGTTTTATTGTTGGTGTTTATTTTTTACCCCAGATTTGATGACACTTGGCACAATAGGTGAATGAAGATGTAGATGGGGATGGAAAGTGTGTGGGTTGAAAAATGGATTTTTTAAGGAGCTGAAGCAGCTTGAAAAATTGATTGGATGCAACAGTACTCTGAAATACACAGGAAATAAGCTAAGCTCACAGACCTAAAACATGGCATTACTTGCCACTTTCCTCCCTTGCTAACATAGCACAAATATTTGAAGACATGTAATTCACTTTTAAGAGTGTTCCATGCTACTTTGAGAAGGCTGGTTTTCAATCTTTTCTGTTTCTATTTCTAAAAAGAATTCTGAAATTACTTATTGGATTGGGAGGAAGGATATAAATATCCTGCACACTAGGTAGATGCTTAAACTTTTAGTCCCTGGCTATATTCATTTATCCAATATGAACAGACTGAAAGAGATTTATCAGAGAAGACAAAGTAACCCACAGCAATATTACTTAAAGCCTTGAAGTTAGTTTTGCTGGGAAATAGAAAATGGAGGTTTGGGTATCTGAAAATAGCAAGGAACGAAATGTCTATCTTCCTTATCCTGCATGAGTATTGTATTCATGCATTTATTGGCTAAATTAAATGACTGGACATGCTGGATTGATCCTAACTGGAGAGCTTAATCCAAGTCTCATCTTGCTATTTTGTTGTTTTCTCTCAAGGTGTTTGAAAACGAAAGAAATATCCTTTTATTGTCAAATAAAAATTGGGGTCATCGAAAGCACTTGCTCTCTTCCATTACACCAATGGAAAACGAGTACAAAATTTTTCACAGGGAAGGAAAGAAACAAGCCATAAATATGGTAGAGAACCTGTAAAGTGCTACCAGCATAGGAAGCATTTTGCAATTTTGTTGCTCTTATTTTTATGTATGAGTAGCTACATAAAATGCAAACTACTAGAAAAGCAAATTTTATGTGTCAGAAGTTGTCCCAAGCAGTTATAACCTACAAAGGACAGACAGCAATCACGTTGACAGGAGGGGTACCAGAGACATAACCAGGATGCTCTATTAAATGTCTGTATTAAATGCTGTATTAAATAGCCTGTCATCTCAGCCTGTTTCTGCCTGAGTGTCTCCAGTGTCTCCAACAGCATCAAGGCTGTCTTCATCATTGGTGTGAATTTTCACCCAGGCCGAAAGTGTGCAAAAGAAAGATTGAATGGCCAAGCTGTGCTACCTTAACCTGGGAGAATATTGATAACAGATGACAGAAATGCCTTGAAATATGTATTTCAGGCATTTATTCTGCAATGCATCATAAGACTTTCTGTGTTGGTCAATCTGAAATGTTTGCTGGAAACTATGCAGAAGTCCTAAATATATTGTCTCCTGCTGCACTTAGCAGGAGTTTCTTGGCGTTTTGGTGTCACTTCAAACACAGGTAGTTGATACCTTCAATCATCTAAAGCAAAGCTGCACCAAGTACACTTTGTGTTGGTACTGATGTAGAAAAGTTTTTGTAAGAAATTGTTTGTTTCCTGCTCTGGCTGCGTTTTATGTCATCAAAACAAAATCAGATAGATCATTCTGAGAGCCTGATCTACCTGAAGATGTCTCTGCTCATTGCAGGAGTGTTGGACTAGAGGACCTTAAAAGGTCCTTCCAACCCAAATATTCTATGATTCTATTTTAGATAATTAAAGTAGACTGCAACAGCCAAAAGCATTTTTAATGGTATATCTGTTTATTAGTATTTTTTTTTGTACAAGCACATACAAAATCTTTTGGTGAGAAAATGAGAAATCTTTATCACTTAGAATTGTTGTGGGGCAACTTGTGTGAGCTAGAATACTTGAAAGATGTCAACAATGAAAGGGAGTTGAAAGAACATGAAAAGTGAAGAGTTTAACTGTTGTCTGAAATGATAGCTATTCAAGTATGTGCTGCTATTCAAGTGATTCTACCTGGTTATCCATTAGTACTTTAATAAATACACTATCTGTTACTAGTGCCCTAGCAGCAATTTCCCTCTATCATATACTTCATACCTCTTCTATAAATCTTCATGTTCATTTATGGGTTTTTTTTGGCAAAGGCACAAGTATTCATGCAGCTCGTAGACTACCCTTCTCATAATCTGTCACTCTAAGACACCTAGAAAAGAAGAAATTAATGGAAACATCACTTTACTTGCCATCAAACTGGAGGAAGAAACTAAAAAAAGAAATATTTCAATTTATTCAAAATCTTGTAGCAATTTTCATTCCCATTATTTACAAAGGAAGAGGGCTCCAGAGACATAACTCAAAAGTTAAAACAGTGAAGCATTAAGGAACATGAAGTTGGAAGTAAATGTACTTGTAAGTAGTTCTTTTATTTTGACAACAATTGATATTTTACTGGGAGAAATATGTCTGATCCAGGAAAATAATTTCTAGATCAAACTAGGGAAAATAGGCACTCTTCTAAGAGCATATTCAGAAATTAGATGCACTGACGCAAAAGGAAACATTTATCCTATTTAACCTGGAGCAAAATATATGGATGCATTTTTGCCAATCAGAACAAAAGAAAAGTTACAATATAGGAACCTAGACCCACACAACTACATCCTCTCAACCAAACTAGTAGTCCATTTTATTTTCAACTGGTTATAACACGGTTATTAGATTATAGAAAAAAAAGGTTAGGTTAGGATCCAAACTGAAACTGCCAGCACTGGAGGAATTACTATTTAACCACACATTGGAAAAAAAAATTCTGCCACCAGGGTTTTAAATAGGTTTAAATGCCTTGAAGTATAGTTTTAAATACCTTTAAATATAAAGGTAATATACCACTGTTTCTTTTCTACTCTCCTCATTTGCCTCATCCTTTTTTTGCATCGCATATCTGAATTCTCTTCCTTTTCAAAGATTCTTAATTTGCTTTTTCTGAGATAGCTAAGTATTGAATAGAGGTCTTGGGCCCCTGAGAATGCTTTAAATATTGCATTGCCCTATAGGAGTTTCATTCTCCACAAAGCCTCTTTACAGATCTGTGGCTAGTGAAAGTTAAGTACCTACAAAACTGAGGTCAGACTACTGGTCTTTAACTCAGAATTATGGAAAATAATTATGGAACATGCTGAGAATTGATCTTACCTGTTTCCCCTCCAAGACTGCTCATGAGAATTTTCCTGTCTAATCTCAATATATAGTGATTGATGGAGAAATTTTATTTTTCTCAGGTTGATAATTCCGATTATTTTCTAAAAGGTATTTACTAAAAGTTGTTTTCTAATATCAAACTTTAAATTTACCCCTGGAGTTTTCCCCCTTCTGGTTTCTATTATTTTGTTAATTTCATGTCGGATAAACTAAAAATGTATGTTAAGATCACACTAAAATGAGAAAAATCTAACTATGCACTAAGTTGCTTTTCATGACTCAAGCAAAGGGAAGCCTTTGAGAGAGCTGCTCATGGCTTCTCTCCCATGAACAACCACTTTTGTGAACTTTAATCCTTTTTGGTCCAGGGACCAATTTACTTGATATTTTTAGCACACAATATTAAATAAGTAAATGTTAACCTCCCCACAGGAGCACTTTAGCTATATCTCTCTAATGCATGTAGTGTATGGGAAGGGGTCTAAAAGTTAAGAACACTCTCATCCAAGGCAGCTCTTACCAGGTGGTAAAAGGAAATTGACAACCCTTCCTCTTTTGGGTCTTCTGAGATTGTAGAGGATAATTCTGTCCTTCTTAAAATCATATATGTCTACTTTGCCATTCTCCTATAATGAAAATACTACATGCTCAAACAGTCAATCTGCTATATTTTCTCCAATTCAACAAACACTAAAATCTGACTAATTCAGAATGCATCAAAAGAATTTATCTTTTCTCCAGGGCAGTCTCAATGCGAGACTACTTTTATTCTTTATGGCTTGATGGGTTTCATCCTCAGGGCTTTGGTTAACATTACTGTTCCTTCAGAAGGCTTCTTTTCTGAAATTTTGTTTGCATTTTTTTTAATTTTATGAGAAAATAGTCTAGAATCTAATAGAAAGTGATAATTTCTCTATTTTCTTTTTACTGTGTTTGAAACATACCTAGGAAAGTAGTTGCGCGCAGACTAAAACGGGTTTCTAAGTTTGGGTTTAGGAATTAGAGAAAAAATTATTCTGCAGTCAATTCCATATATTATTTGAAGAGTAATTCTGTAGAAATATATTAAAACTATCCTTCTTTTAGCCCTTGTTAAATTCTATGGAGTGGGAAGATAGAAGAATACTCTAGGTGGTTTATAACAGGTTTCAGAATTTTAATGGGTACAAGTCTACTTCTAAAAGAATATGAAGCTTGAAGCTGTTAGAAGTCTTTCAAATACCTAAATGTCCTCAATTATTACGATGTCCCAAAATCCTTATTATAGAAGAAGCATATCCTATGTAATTACAAACTGATCCAATTAGACCAGAAACAATGTTAACAGAAACAATGTTAACAGAATGTTCTGTTGTTAACAGAAACAATGACTGCAGTATCTGCACTCCCACTCAGGTGGGACATGACAGTAGAAATGGAACAACATTGAGCTGTCCAGACTTAAAGAAAGACAAAAGCAAAAACCAAAACCAAAACAACACAAAAATGAAACCAAACCAAAAAACCCAAAAAACAACACAAACCCCCCCCGCCCCTACAAAAACCACCCAAAAAGCAAAAAGAAATAAAAAACAAACAAACAAAAAACCAAAACCAAAAAACCCCACCAAAACAACAGCAGCAAATTTACAAGAGGTGCAGTATGATTCCTGCTTGTGTTAAATGGGTTCATTGGGAAATGACTGCTCAAATGCCTTCATTAATTCCAGCAACGAAAAGGAAAAGGGTCTTCTGGCAAAGAGGTGTCAGAGACTGTCTGTCATGATCCTGTCTCAACCCTGTTGCTCTTATTGGACAAATGTTTGTGATTACCTGAATTCTCTCTCAAAAGACAGGTGTCCTTCTGCTCCTCCAGTCCTAAAGAGATTAAATCTGTTTACCTTTAGGATACTGATAGAATACACAGAAAGAAAGTGTTGCTGGGGAATGAAAATTTTACAGAGATGGAGTATTTTTCTGTTATAGGTATAACTAGATAATGCTAGTCTGTTGTTGGTATTACTAGATAATAGTAAAATACCTAGATAATGAAGACTGTCACTGAGGCTCTAGCTCACTTTGGCTTTGACCATGCCAAAAAATAATTGGCAAACAGACTTATAGAAAGATGTTTAAAACTCTTTAAACCAAACAAATTAACTAGCAATAAAGAATTTACTGGAGAATTAGATTTTTTATTTTTTAAAAGGAGCTAATAATATTCAAATAGAAATAAAAGAAAATTAAAATCCCAGTTGTCATATTTTATTTTGGTTATTTTTGTGATTTGGTTATTTTTATTTAAACTTGAAGACAGTAACTGCTGTTTTTCAATATGATCTGGCATTAATTAATGGAGAGATTGGGTCTTAGTTAATTAACTACCTAACGCAAAGAAATAGAAAAAATAATATTAAAAGTAATGATATAATGCCAGTTGTTTCAGTAGGCTTCTACATGTACCCAGCAGGTTAATATATACCACCAACATAGATTTTTTTTGTTTCTTAAATATCACAAGAAAAGGACTAGTTTGTGTATTTTCAACACAGCCATACAGAAAATTATGGAGTAAGAAATAAACACTGACTGAAATGCATACAAACATTACAAGAAGAAATCTAAAACAAAAAAGGCTTTTTTCCTTCTGCTTCTGAAATAGGCCACCTGTGCTTATATTTAGGGCAGGCCAGGGACAACTGTCACTTCTACCTATGAATGTGGGTTAATTCTTCATGCGATGCACTTGTGACCTTCAAACTACTGCTTTGAGTGGCTTACAGAGAGCCTCAGTGCAGAATACTCAATGTGTCCTTAGGTTTGTGTTTCTATCAGAAAAACACCTGCCACTAAAGGCAGTCAGATTATATGGTTAGAGCACTTTATGCTTATTTTTAAAGGTAACGACATGTATGAATTCAGAAGAAATTTAAAATTAAGTGTGGCATCTTTTATATCATCTGAAATATCTCTCTATAAATTACCATTTGTGAATGGAGTTTGAATGAGAAAATAGCGTATTTTTTGTTACAAATATTGGGAACCTTTAATTAGCCTTAGTGAGGTTTGTGAGTTTTTTTTTTTTTTTTGTAAAGTAAATCAATATATATCTCATCAGGAAATATCAGAATATTAAATTCATGTGCAGATTTACTTGAGGTGGAAGTGGGATTCTCTGCTTTATCTGAGTCACTCAGGGTTTACATCCATTGTCATTACTAAGTGTTACTGTGATTCATTCAATAACCTACTCATTAGAAAATCTTCTCTCTCAAAGCAAATCCCAGATAATCTCTTCACATCATATTGCCAAAAGGCCAATCTTAATCAAATCATTTAAGTATAGAATGATCATTGCTTTCTAAGGTGAGATCAGAAAGAAAATACTGATGTCTCTTTGATTCTGAACTTGCTGCCCATGAGACTGGAGATGCCTTTTCTCTTTCATGGTCAGTACATACAAACAGGAGAATCTTCAAGCAAGATGGTACAAGATTCAAATGCATGCATTCATTGACCAAAAGATGAAGATCAATTTATACTTCAAAACCCATTAGCTAGATATTTTCCATTTAGATTTTTTTTATTTTTTAATGAAATTAGTTTGACAGATGCATTAAGAATTTGTCTATAGTTTTGTCCATAGATGTTTAATTAGCCTTACAAAATAATGAAGGTCTTACATGAAATTCATGCTGATTTCTGCCCGTGAATACTTACCCTTAAGTCTCTCAAGTCTCCTATATGCCTAAGAAAGTATTTATTACTTAATGTATAACCACTGATAAACATTGGTAAAAAACACAAAAGATCAACATTATGGTCCTGCTAGTTTGTCTGTACCATGCTCATATTAAAAAAAAAGGCAAAAACCCTGAAACCAAACCCCCCCGTCCCAATATTCCCACTCTCTAAATAAAAATATGACAGTTATTGGATGGGTATTTGCTATCAAAAATTGTTATCTGCTATATGCTCTTATGGCTTTTCTAGTGATATTTCTAAAATGTATGAATAAAAAAAAATTACTTGGATTTTATTTGTACTTGCTGCTTGCTGGCATGCTCAGGGAGTAGCACTTCATGCAGCTCTGCCTATGCTGCAATTCTCTATTGGAAAAAAAGCCCAACACTGGAATTTTCTCTACAGAATCAGGTTTACCTAGAGAGGGAGGGAAGGACTCAGGGGATGAGTGAATAAGAGTGTAGTTTTCCAGTCACTCTCACCAGAATGACACACATTCCTTGTTATGCAGTCCATGGCAGGATGTAACTTCATGCCACCTCTCTCTTTCATCCATCAGGGAACCCTTTCCATCAGATGCACAAACAAATTTGCAATTGAAACATTCTAGATGAGTATGGATTACCTGGCAGCTCAGGTGTCAGAAGCAGTTGCTGGTGGTACTTCTGTCATATTTTGAAAGATGGAGAACAGAAATCTCATACCACTAAAGGACAATTGGTTCTCTGTGGTTTTTTTCCAGGTATCTTTCTGCAAGAGAGAGAGCACTATTGATTTAGACTTTTTTGGGTATATTTATCAAAAGCTTTTTCTTCGCAGCATCAATAATATTTTACACAGTGAAATTGAAGGGAACTAATACCAAGGATGAACTAAATCCAGTTTACAACACTTTGCTACCTGTGAGTGCTTAGTGCTTGGGAGACTTAAGATCATCTGTTTGATGATTTCTCTTGCTACATCTTGAGTCACTGACTAAGGGCACCTCTGAAAAGGTCATTTATAGTAGTTTTATCTTAAGCTGTTGTGTCCAAAGAAGACACCAAAATGTCTGGTATTGATTTTTCTTGCACTGCAACATTACTCCCAGGAGTAAGCTACCAAAGAGCCTATTAACAGGAACATGTAACAAGTCTGTGACTACATAGAATAGAACTACGGCAGTTTCATGTTTTAATATTACCTGTCCTTAACGCACAAGGAAACTGGACAAAACCTTAAAGTGATTGAGATGTGATATAGAAGTTGAAGATGTTCAATGCTCTTTATGGACCAAGACTCCATCAATTGAATCAAATATATAAGGTTAGCAATTAGGTGCAGTTGCTGTACTTCAGACATATCCTGTGGATACCCCTTTGAGGAGGCTGGGAGAGGAAGAGGAGGGAAAATCAGAACACTACTCCTATGGTTATTATAAAATATTGAAATATAAAAAGAAGTCATGCACTTTCTAATGGTTTTTTGAGCAAATCAAACTTTTCAGAGATTTGTACTGTTCCAGTATTTGAACCATGATGACAGCTGTACCTTGCAGAGGAGAAACTACTTCCATCTGATCTAGACTCACTTTCCCAAGCCTTATGATTTTCTCTCTGCTGCATTCTAACTTGTTGAAGGAGAGACAGTTTGCCAAGTAAGCAACTATATCACTTATGAAAGTCTCAGTGGGATGTAAGTTACACAGTGCATATACACAGACACACACAACAGTGAATTTACACTTTCTGACACCTTAAAGGCTTTTCAGAAGTCATGGCAGCTTCAAAAGTGTCTGCTTTCTAGCAGCACGTATACATGTATAACTTTTTGTCATTTTTTTCCCTTTGTAGTTTTGCTGACTGCTACAGCTTTTATTCCTGAGACATATCAAAGAATATAGATAACAGAAGTCAAAAGAAGGTAAATTCATAATCACATTCAAATGTGATGTATAACACACATTTTAAATTATTTTTTATAGACGATTCATATTTTCTCTTGCAGTATCTTATATTTCTTTATCTTGATAGCCTAGCTGTAGATGAGAGTCAAGAAGGAACAAATCAGCGTCTCAGTGAAAAAAAAAATGAAACTTTCCTGCTGCTTTTGCAGAAGGAATTTGAGCATATGGATTAATCCATTTTGTCTCACAACGTATAATATATTATATAGGAAATCCAAGCAGGATGGATTAATCCATTCTTTTTCTCTCAACATCTTATATCTTTTAAATTTATTTATGGATATTAAAGGAGGAGAGGGGAATGTTGTCACTAGATGATGACAGGATAGGTTCCTAGCATGGATTACTAATAAAGACCTTCCCTTAGAGAAAGACAACCAGCAAAACAAGCACACGTGACAAAATTGCTGTCATTAGTGCTAAATGCTAAATCCTTCCTCATTTGTTTCCTTTAGTACTTTGCCACATTTTGTTTGACCTCCAGAATGATCTTTTGAAAGCCAGGTTTGTACCTGGGTCTCCTTGTGAATGCTGCACTGCAGAAAAGGAAGCCCTTTCTGAGCACAATTTCTATATTTTGCCATTTTTAACACATCAATCAGTCATAGCAAACAGTCAATCTGCCCTGCTAGCAGTCCTGGTGAGTAAGGCGGGGATTTTCAGTGTCAGGTCAGAAACCCTCTCCGGCTCACATGTATTAGTGTTGCTCTCAGCAGGAGCAGCACACACACCTCAGGCTAAGGTTCCCTTCTGCCAGCACCCGGCCTGAGCTCGGGGTCATTAATTCAGCCCATGGTGCTCATCCCAAACCAGCTTGACAACCTGGTTACAGGAACAAGTCCTTCATGGAGGTCAGGATTGCCCACCAGGGAGAGAGGCTGAGGCTTATAAATTAATCTCTCTTCACCACTTGTTGGTCAGAAAGAAAAACACACAGAATGATACAGGCGAGAGTGTGACTGACATATCAACAACTCTATTGAATTACAGTTACTATGGGCAGTCCTACCTGGGAGCCTCATGGGCTGTGATCTTCTGCTCAAATTGGAACAGCTCTGCATTGCCATTTTAATAATTTTTAAGCTATCAGTTTGGAAAATTTTCTGAACAAGGAAACTTCATCCTTACCACTTTCCAGACACAATGAGAGAAATTACATCCACACTTGCTTGAATTGTTTTAGTAGCACTTGCCAGAGTTGATTTAGTTCCAGTAAAATTATAAGCAATACAATTGTCATTTACCAGCTTCTCTGGATTAACTTTGAATTGTTTCTAAAGGTAATATATCAAAATATTTTAAAAGAAGATAAACCTTCATGTAAAAAGGAAGATGTTCCATTATAAAGAATTAGTTCTCCTTTTCTTTTTTTTTTTTTTCCTTTTTTTTTTTAATGTAAAGAGGTGTAGGTCCCCAAGCACCTGTAAAACAAAAGAGAGGAAACATCAAGGGATTTATAGTTTGCTATCTACAAGTTTGAGATCTCTTTCTTTGAACATATTTCATTCCATTCCCTGTAGGATTTAGTTGATATTTTCTAGGCCTTTAGGGACAGTGGGGTTGAAAGGAAGTTGGACTGCAGTATGAAGCCAACAGGGCAGGAGACATGAGCTGTTTTGCTGATTTCAAAATGGGATCTGAGGTAGTCGGAAAAAAACCCTCAAAAATTTTTATTACCAAAGGCAGATTCAAAAGGCTATTTAGCAATGGAGGATAAAAAATACATTAGCAATTCCTGCCATTAAAAAGTTTGCATAAAGGGCATTTGCTGTGGCAGATATATTCCAGGAAGATCTATAGCTATGCTGCAGTGTTTTCCAGTACGAACAAAGCACCAAAGAATTATGAATATTTTTCAAATTTATTAAATATATGTCTGGATGGATTGTCATGGTTGTATTACAATTTCTCCAAAACTGTAAAAAATCACCTTAATTTTGGTAAAGAATTTCAGATTCTAGTATCTCTTAGATGTGGAGCTAGAGTGTTAATAAAAATATACAGTGGGCCCATCCTTACAAACTCTATTTGTAGTTCAGTAAATTTCAGCTATCCCACCTTGTTCTACATGCTCAGCTACTATAGGATGCCATATAAACAATAGGATTTAATTTAATCTGCTACAGCTTTTCTGTTTTGGGATAGAAAGGAGAGAAAAACTTAGAAATTCTGTCCTCAGTGATTAAATTCTAATAATAACAACTCACCACCTATGAGTTACGATGCAAACAGTGAAAGAAAAGAGAAAATTCGACCCAGTATCTTCTAAGCTCTGAAATAAACAGTTGCCAGTAGCTCGTATTACATTCTTGTGAAGCAACTGTTTACCAATATTTTGATTTTTCTGATGGCAAATCAGACTCTGGAAGGAGATATGAATCCCATAAACTCCAAAAGACAGTCAGTAACAGATCTGGAATTCTCTTCACTCACCAGATAATAGTTCTTATACCCACTTCAACCCTAGCTTCCTAATGCTTTTATTTAAGGAAACCAGCATTTTGAATAAGCACATCTTTAGTGTGTAAAACTCCGATTCCCCTCTTTTTTGTTTTTCTTTTTTTTTTTTTTGTGTTTGTTTGTTTTGTTTTGGTTTTTTTGGTTTTGTTTTGCTTTTTTTTGTTTGGTTGGTTTTGAAGATTTTTGGTGATTTTTTTTTTTGTTTCCTTCTTTGGTTCTTTTTTGTTTCAAATTTAATGTGTGTCCATCTGTCAGTGTCCTGTATGCTCTGAAGTCTGCACAGCATATCCTCTGCTCTTATGCAAGCTATAATCCCATGATACCGTAAAAAGAAAATAGAAGTATCATTTTAAGACACAGCTCATTGAACCCATTTTAATTAAAACTTTTTGCAATAGATTTAATAAACTTCCTAATCTTAGCTGCAGATTAGCTGCCTGTTTATCGGATGAATGCACTAGGCACATTTTCACATTTTGGTTTGCATACTTAGAGATTACAGCCCTATTTTGTCCTGAAGGTATTTTATTTGATGAGGTCCATTTTAAGCAGTCTAATTCATGAATTAGCTGCCAGTGTAGGGCATAAACCCAATCTAATTTGAGGGACCCACATAATTTATTCTGCATGATGAATTCTCCCAAGGAAGCAGCAGAGCAGAAATACCTTTCACCAATAAAGAGAGAGCCATGAATTTAGAATGGCAAAAAACCCCAAACCCCAACAAAAACAAACAAACAAGCAAAAAAAAACCTTCAACAATTTACAAGTACACAATTCTTAGCACAAAATATTTTAATCCAAAAAAGCATATGCATAATAATAATTAATTTTTTTTTCAAGGAAACCTTAGAAGCAATATCCAGACAGGGAAACATTAGTGCAAATCATTAACACTATTTCTAAAACTTTTCTGTAATATGTAGGTAAGGAGGAATTTTGGAAACCGCATTAATCCAAGACATTCCAATCCGGATACACAGGTAATTCTTCACTCTTTCTGCCAAGCAGAGCTAACCAAATTTCATGTGCCATCTGATTGTTACAGCCTCTTCAGCTGGACTTGTTCCCTGCCAATTTCAAATCCAATAAAGGCAGATGCATAATTGTACATCAATTTTCTGATTTACTTGTTTTGCAATTCATCTATGGCCTTCAGTATCTTCCAAAAGCCCTTGAGTCAAAATGGTCTTAATCTGAGAATTAAAGCTTACAGAGCTCCAGGCAATCTTTCCTCTCTTTTTTGAAACTTTTCTGAATTTAAAGTAGAATACAGCCTGCTGCTTACTGGGACCTTCTTTAAGTTGAGAAACATCAAAATTGAAGTATTGCAAGAAGCATATCGCTCTACTCAGTTATGTGCACCTGAATATTTAGCAGTGTTGTGCTTTCAAATCTTGCCCTAACAGATCAGTGCAATGTTTTTCATTTGTATATAAATAAATGTTAAGCTCTTGTAGGTTTGGTAATGTTTGATATAGTGAATGATATCTTCTTTGTTTTTCTTCCTTTTTTTTTTTTTTTATTTTCTTTTTAGGGTAAACTCCACTCACAGAACCTGCAAAACTGGGTGAGATTCAGGTATTCATCTACCTGAGCAGTCAACATACAAGAACAGAGTTGATGAATAAAGCAAGGACACAGTGATTCTCCTTGAACTGTCCTTAAAGATTTTGCCAGTTAGAAGTTCATGAACTGGTTGTTCCATGCAGAGTATAATGTTCAACAGCTGTGCTTGAATAGGTTTCTTCATGAAACCTCCCAGAAAAAATGTGGAAGTCACTACCACAAAATGAGCAAGAAAATTGTGTGGATTTTTTAATCTTAGTTTACTCTAACAAGCCTTGTTATTTGAGCAGGTATTGTCTACATCTTGAACTTTCAAAATATGGAAAAACATTATCTAATACTCTGCTCTTTTCCAAACATATTGCTTTTAACTTATAAGTTTTGTTGCTACACAGACCATTCTGTATAATTTTCTGTATATTTTCTATTCCTACTTCATCCTTTGTTTTGAGGGACCAGAGCTGACTCTATGACTAAGATAAATGTATTTTCATCTTTATTCACAAAGATTTCAAGATCTCTTTCCTGAGAGGTCATAACTAATTTGGAGCTCATCACCGTGTTTCCATGTAGAGCTGAAATGTTTTCTCCTTGAGGATTACTTTGCATTAACTGTCTTCAGGTTCCATCTACGCTTTTATTGCCTAACTTCTCAGTAACATGGCAGATTTTTGCAAATCTTGGAGGTTAACATTCAGTGACAAATCCAAATACATTCATTTCAATGAATTCTTTCCCCTCACTTGTAATGTGTTCTCATGTCAGAGAACCTATAAAGATCATTAGAGCAACTTGCTTGGAACTGCCATTGGTGAAAATTGCTACCTTTTTTTTAGCATCTTATTGATTTATAACAGTGTCAACTCCTCAAAGCTGCGCTACACTACAATTTTATGAAAAAGTGTTGTACTTTTCAGTATTAAATCCATCTCTAAATCTAACAATTAATATAACTGTGGATGTGGTTTCAAAAAGATATAGGACTGCCGAAAGGCAACCTATACATTAAATAGGAACTTTGAAAGACAATATATCCTTTTGGAAATAAATAAATTATCCCTCTGCAAGGACTTAAAGAGCATGGTTGTCTGTTCCAGATACTGTCAAGGCCACAGAAAAAAGTTGCCATAAGAGAAGCCACCACAGCAGGAATTTGAGATAAGCTCGGAAGGGAGAAGTTATGACAGGAAGTTGCTAATTCCAGGCCTGTCAGAGGTGAGATCTGGTTAGCACATCCTGGTTAATGTGTCTGGACAAAAATTCCCACTGCGGGAAACTGTGTGGAAGGCAGCAACTGGTCCTACATGTATCACCCCAATTTGTGGGGTGATATGGCACAGATGGCACCTGCAACCACCAACCACCACTGAAGCACCCCAGACTCATTTCTCGGGTCTTCCACCAGAGGACTGGATGTGATCCACAGCATTAAAACTTCCCCCTAGGGCGGGTAGCAGGGGATTCCCACCTGAACGTGAACATAACCTCCTGAACTCTTTATTTTGCATGTTTCCCCCATACTTGATGGATCAAGACTTGTGACTATCACTTCGACCAACAGACATCTAAATTGCAGCAAATATCGTCATCAGATCCACAAGGGCTGATAATTTTCCACTATCTACTCCTGTCTCTTCTTTCTATTACTTTCTTTCCCTTATCTATTTCCTTAAGCAATATTTTCATATTTTTATATTGTCATATTACTACAGATAACAACCCAAATGGTTTTACTTACTTTCTACTGCAACCAAGTTTTTGTTAAATATTTATACTATCTGTCTGTATCTATATCTATATCTATATCTATATCTATATCTATATCTATCTATATCTATATCTATATCTATATCTATATCTATATCTATATCTATATCTATATCTATATCTATATCTATATCTATATCTATATCTATATCTATATCTACATATATCTAATCATCTATATCTACAATTATATTTTTGTGGTATTTTTATTTTAATTTTTTTGTAAACACTGGTCATTCTGAGTCATTTCACTCTAATCCACCCCAAGGAACTTATCAACAAGGGCCCCAGTTAGCCTTACCTTCAGAACTGATTGCAACACCCTCTCAGAGAAGTCATCTACCAGAACCTGCTACCAGAACCTGCTATCAGACCACATCATGTTCACTGAGCAGCTGAGGACTGATTGTGCTGAAATGCACACTGAAAATTTAACTAGCATATGGATCCAACGACAAAGAGTTAGCTGTTATTACATCATGGTTGGCTTTGAGAAACTGGAGGAGGAGCAAGGGAACAAGTATTGCCTAAGGAGTCAGATAAATCCCACAGTACAGCAAGTCACAATTTGATTTGTTACTGTGAGCGAGAGACAATCACAGGACTGGGGGTTTATTTTAAAGTATTATGGAATTAATCATATTATGACTTCCAAGGGAGTTCCTCTTTTTAATAAGATGAGGTTCAGAATGTTTCAGAGCAACTGCTATTCAATAATTGCTAAGTACTCAGCCCTTCATAACACAAAACACTGTCTCAGTCGTTTTTATCTATTATTAGTGCATAAATGAAAAAATAATTAAGATTCTGAAATGTATTGAATTTCTGGTTATGCAATAACATATTAACACATGCAAAATTAATGCATAGTCTAAAAGCACATTTTATATATGTGAAATATAAATTTAATTTTAAAATCTTAAGAAATTAACAACTCATGTCTTAATTGAGAAAAAAATATTTACTACCTCCTACCCTCCCAGTGCACTAAGTGAAATAAGTTGAAATACTCCCAAATATTTTTTTGCGGAAATTGATTCTTATGTCTAGTGTCAAAATATAAGACAAAACCTGTAAATTTTCCTCAAAATGAGCAGGAAAAAACCCTTCATTTTATGAGATCTGAAATATAATATTTTTAGTAACTTTGAGCATAAGCGAAGGATTATTGATTTTATAAAAACTTATAAATCTATAATCTTTAAAATTTATAATCTATAAAATGTATAGATTTTACATATTTCTTGTTGATTGAAGTGTTGTAAGAGATAAATAATTCTAATTATTTTGTTGCCTTCTTTGTTGAAAACCTAGCCATAAAATAAATATATATGTCTGCAAACATGTCACTGTATTAAAAACAAATGGATAAAGACAAACAAGCAAACAAAAACAAAACAAAAAGCCTAAAAAGCCCACGTGAAAAAGTAGCAACTAAAATCTATCTACATTTAATTATAGTGAACTTTACATATTCCTGGGCAGTACACAGTGTGGATTTAAACCTCTTTGGACAAAGAGAAGGAAATTAATAATGTAGTGCAAGCATTGGTTGGTGCTCTGAGATTTTAAGTTCTGGGAAAGCACAGGACCACGGCTACAATCTCCAGCTTAATGAAAACCATGAAGTTCACATCCTCATTTTCATAATTTCCCCTTCGCTGCTGACAGATGAAATTAAATAAAAATGTTGTGCATTGGGCCAGACTGAGATCTTGTTTGAAAGAAGCGTGAGCAAAAGCATTGAAAGAATTTTATTGCTGTTCACCAATTAAAACATTATTTGTTCCCCAGTAACTGTGGCATAAAATAGGACCACAGTTAATTGTCTCCCAGCTGTGGGATTAACACTAAAACAGAGAAAGACTTACAGGGAGAATTCATAAAAATCTTGAACTTGAACAGAGAGGAAAAGACAGTAAAATACAAATGTGATTTCACACATTTCTCAACTCACAGATGCACAGATGCTGTTTGTATCAGGTGAGCTTTCTGTTGTAAAGGTTCATTTTGCAGTTTCACAGCTCAGCAAAACGAGGGAGTAAGGCAGATTAAGTGTCACTGGTAAATTGAACTTTTAGTAAAGGATAAACTCAGAAACTCTGTTTCTGTTCCTGACTTGCAGGTTGGAAAGCAAATATTTCAAGGAAAAAGCTGGTCCTTGCCCACAGACATTTAGCAGAAGGCTGGGTTAAGGTCTACGCATCTGTCAAAATCCCCTCCTTGCCATCACCAGGCAAAGTGGCTCAGAGCAGGGTGACACGTTGTGACAGATGCAGCTGGCACTGGTCCTTGAAGCAACTCAGCCCACTCACTCGTGACACACGTGCACTGCCAGGGGCTGGAATTTCATCTGCTGGCAATGCCACCCTTGCCCGTCCCTGCATGTCCAGGGCTTGGTGCTGCCCCACGGCTGCACTCTGGCCAGGCTGCTGCTGGCCAGCCAGCCACTGGGGCCACAGCAATCCTGACCTGCAGCGCGGGTGGAAGAGGATGTGCCATCGGAACAGAAAGGGCGCTGTTCACAGTTTAATGCAAAAAAGCAATAAAGCAACAACAAAAAAATGATCTAAATGCAGTTTGCTTAGAACCTTAATTGGCTGAGGGAAACAAAAAAATCCTTAGCTGCTGCCACTGGGGATTTTTTATTCATAATCACAATTGACAATTTGCTGTTCAAAATATGTCATAATCCTCTAAAGTCCTTTTTCTTGAAATAGGGAGATGCATTTTAAGTATCTGATAGAATTTCTGGGAAAGAAAAGAAATGCAATAGAGTAATTACTAGTTATTAATTCTGCAACAGATTAGTATTTCAGAAAATACTTGGTTTGTTACAGAAATATACAGTTCATAATAGAATGAAATCACAGAAGAAATTGTAATATTAAGTAGAAAATGAGCTCAGGATGACACGTGCTGACTTCTCCAATCTGATGTGTGAACTGAAGGCAAAAAAAGATGAGTTCTCTAATAAGACAGACTAAGAAAGAATTAAATATTAAGTTAATCTAAAAGGGGGCAGGACGAGGTTTTTGTTTTTTGTTTAATTTTTGAGTTGAGATATTTTTCCTTTGAAAGTAAATGAGTGTTTCTGAGGCTTATACTTTATTTAAATTCTAAGTTTTCTGAACTCCATGTGCATCTCCCTGTACTGAAAAGAACTGAATACTGCAGGCGCTTAATTCACAAGGTGTTAAAGCAAGTCAAAGCCATGAAAATGCCATGGTGCCATTTAGTGAAAATTTATCTTTCACTGGGAATAGTTGAATTACAACTGAAATGAGATTGGAAATAATCTTTTCTTCTA
Organism: Melospiza melodia melodia; assembly: GCF_035770615.1. Taxonomy (NCBI): domain Eukaryota; kingdom Metazoa; phylum Chordata; class Aves; order Passeriformes; family Passerellidae; genus Melospiza; species Melospiza melodia. The sequence continues at coordinate 119,689,681 of NC_086194.1, read as the reverse complement.
TAAACCTTGCACCTGGAAGACAATACATCTGTTTAATATCTTGCCACTTCTATCATTCTATGTTGTACCTGAAACTGTTCTAGCAGTAGTCACTTGGGGCTTCTTTCTATTTCTTTTGTTAAATTAGCCTGATTATTATGACTGCCACCTATTTATTCCTATGGCTGTTTTTCCAACACAGGGATGTATGTATAATGCTTAGTCTACCCCATGCTTGAATACATTTAAGGGCAAGAGAAATTAAATTCTAGTTAATTTGAGACAGAGGAAAATGTATTTTTGTTTAGCAAACCATTATATCCACTATTCCTAAACATTCTCAGATTGTGATTCCTACCATTATTTTAGTAATAAAGCAGGAGCTAGTTTAGGGAAATTAAAAAAAATTCCATTAAAAGAATTTTGTGAAAAGGTTTGGTTGGGGGATTTTTCCTCAAATTTGCAAACAATAAATATACTCTTATTTTTTTATATCAATACATAATAAAAAATAATTTACATGCAATACTAATCTGTTAATTAATATTGCATATAAAGTATTACTGTGATCATACTTTACTGGTATTGTAAATAAATATAAGATCTTTGGACAACTAATTATTTTCTCATTTCGATTGGCCAACCAGCAACTTTATGTCAACATACAAATTAGTGAATATGAATGACTGCATCTGCTGCACCTCAAGAGGGAACACTCCACTATACTTAAGTGAGCATTTATTTTGTTCCGATTTTCACTGTCTTCTTTGTTCAATCCTCTTTCTTTGTCTTTAGTGAAAGAAACGTATCCAAGTTCCTAGGGGTTTATGAAAAGACCAGATGCAGTTTGTTTTCAGAGACTTCAGCGTTCCCTGTACAGAACTTCAAGTATGGGCTAGTGTCAACAAAATTCCTTAACTGTTGGGTACTAGAAATGCATGTGAAGCAGAAGAGCTGAGTTATGAATTGGAGCAATTTCATCATCTCTCCATGTGGAGTACTATTCCATTTTTATTAAAAAACACCCTAGAACCAGAAAAATTAATTATGCCAGCTCTGAATACAAATTATTAAGTCAGTTAATTTTAAAAAGAAACCTCAAGAAAAATGTCATTTTAGAAGAAGGAAAATGTGTGGAAATATAGGGAATATTTTTTATCAAATGTATAGTTTAGTATTAATAGTGTACAATTTTTTCACCCCACTGTTTGTCCAACATATTTTCCTCGTAATAAACAAAAGTAATGAGCTTTTAAAATTAGCTTTGTTTCAAATGCTTTTTCAAGAAAAAGCAGCTTTCTGATTCAGTTATTCTGGTTATTATAATTGGTAGGTCAGTGCATGCACTTGGCTGAGTCCATTGGTATAACCCCAGGGTGCCTCATCAACCTGTAGCACTGCAACTCTTTACTGTACTGCAGGAGCCTCTGTTCAGGTCCAAATAGGAAAGCCACACTTAATAAAATGGATATTAAGAACCCATGATGTTCCCAGGTAGATGTTCATTTTAAATTTAAACTACTGTCAGTATCTTGCCTTTTCGAGATGCAAATCATATTTGTTTTTCCAGGTCTAGCATGCTGTTACAGAATATACACAGTGTGTGAACACACAAGTATGCACACACTTACATAGTTGTGATTAACAGTTGCATGAAAACTTGAAAGAGTTGCCAAGATATTAACCCCTTTAACTGCAAAAAAGGGCCAAAGTTTAATTTAGCTAATTAATTTTTATCTTTAAATGTCCTTGAAATTTCAGCTAATGAAATACTAAAGAGGTTCAGTCTCTCTGTCTTCTACTCTTCTTCTTCTTCTTCTTCTTCTTCTTCTTCTTTCTTTTTTTTTTTTTTTTTTTTTTTTGAGGTGGAGTGGGAGTTGGTTGATTTCTTTTAATTTCACATATTTTTTTATGTCAGTTGCAATGGTCATTTATTTGAGTTCACATGACATGGGGTTAAAGGCATATTAACTTCAAGAACTGATATTGTTGTTCCATGTGTGTGTTGATACCCAGGAGAAAAGCTATAAAACAATAATGTTCTCATGTACAATACTTAAGTCTCTGAAAAGTCTCACAGGTTTTAAACTGTTTTTTAGACAAAGTTGTTATTATGCTTTTCATGTTTTGACAAGGAGAAAGGACTCAATTTTCTGTTGTGGCTGCCCCATCCCTGGAAATGTTCAAGGCCAGGTTGGATGGGGCTATGAAAAACCTTCTTTAGTGGAAAATATCCTTGCCCACTGCAGTATGGTTGGAAGTAGATGATTTTTAAGCTCTCTTCCAACCCAAACTATTTTATGATTCTATGAACTCCTGTGCCCTCAGGAAGGGGAGCAGCCTCTGCTGAACTCTGCCAGGGCAGAATTACACAATGTAAAAACCTGCACAGTAAAACAGAGAAATACTGAATCACAGACAGTTAATTAAGAACACATGCTGCAGTAGCAAACAGATCCCTACTTCTGCTCCTTTTACAGAAAGGTGACCAAGAAAACCTAGATGTCAATTGTGTGTCTTTCCACAGGGAAGAGCATATTCAAGCAGTGGAAGTGCATCCACAAAGCTGGCTTGAGGAACATGTATGAGCTCTCACCAAAAGGGAAACAGCTGTTGCAAATTCCACTGGACGCATTTAGTCCATGTTTTCCTCTTAATCATATCTGGTTTGGCATTGTGGCATCATTCTTTGTCGCTCTTGACTTACATATGCAGAAAATGAGATGTGCTTGAATTACTTTGCACATTATTAATTTATTCCACTGGTGTATAGTGCTACACATGTCATAAAGGAACAAAAATGCCTAATTCTAAATTTCCCAAGGTTTGGGGACAATCCAAACAAAGTAATACTTATAATTATTGAGCTATGCCATGTAACTCAAGTACTTTTCCAAGGTTAATGCTAAAAGCTGTAAAATTTCTTTCCAAGATTGACAGGGGTAATTTTCAATTTACCTAAATTAGGTGAAGTAGTTGGCATATTTTAGCAATTACATTTCAGCTGTGACTATTCTGGAGCAAAACTCCAGTGAACTTTGTGATTACTGCAATTCACTTTCCTCTTGTGCTGTTATCAGGATGGAATTTCTAATCCCTATTTCATTTATTTAGCCTTCTTCTTTGATGACACTATTGCTGCTCCAACCAGCTAGTCAGGTATAGGCTATTTCTGTCCTTTCAATGATGTTTTCAGACATTCTGTTCAATGTATCCATGTAAACCAACTGCTCTTGTCAAGCTGTTTTGACAGGAGGAGCTCGCTACTTCAGGAACAATGTGTACAAATTAGATCTACTAATTGCATTCACATTAGAAAACCCTATTGGCACACTCTTTGTCAAACAGATTTTTTCAGGAAATACAAAATATTTCTAGGTACTAATGCCAGCAGATAAGACAACAGATAAACAAAGAGATTTCAGTGGATCCAGGAAGTAAGTATCTGAATGTGCTTCAGAAAAAAGCATAATTTTCCATTATCCACAATATGAGATAAATTTAATTTTTTTTTCAAATCGGAATGCAACTACTCACAAAAATTTTAAAATCCAGTTACGTTATATACAGAATACTTGAAATTCTCAAAATGGGTTCAAATAATCTTTTTTAGTATTGTTGAGGGATGCTTTATAAAAAAAAAAAAAACATAACAAAACAATTGTTAGTAAAACAACAATTAACTTTAACAATTTAAAGTTAAACAACCTGAAAAAAATATACAGCATTAGTGAAATGGATAGTGGTGTCTTGTTAAACCCTTCAGGATCTCATATGACATAAAGCTAGTTCAATTTCTTCCAGAGCTGGCCATTTTGCTTGAAGATCAATAACCAGGCTAGATAGTGTTTCTTAGGCCACACTTATCATAATGGATTTACAACTAAAGTCAAAGAAAAAAGCATGATGCTTACATACAAAGGTGCCTTGTTGAAATGATTGTCTAGAAAAATATATGATAACTGCAGTCCTTATTTAAGACACTGTATTCAGTGCAATTCTTCTGTCATGTTTACATTCCCTACTCTTTTTATGAAAGAAGATTGGAAGATTTGATAAAACTTTCAAAAGCTTTCATATCACTTACTATAGTAAATTTTTCTCCAGAATGTATCTAATCTGTTTTTTGAATTATTAATTTATAGATGATCCTATCTTTCAGTAATTAAGTAGAGCACACTTTGAAACAGCATTCAGAGACAAGCATTATTATGGTTCTTGCATTTGATTCTATCTTCCAATTTTTCAAATTTGTTTCGAAGAATCCTTCACACACTGTGGAAACATGTTTAGCCTTGCTCTTTTATATCCTTTAAAATATTTCTTTGTCATTTCCTCTTTTCTGTTGCATTTTCATTTCACAGAGTTCTTCATCATCCCTTACTATTTCCCAGAGAGTGTAATTTACTTCACCTATTTTGTTTTTTTCATTGAGCATTGTCTTTCCTAAGGAAATAACACATATTATATTATGGGTATGTACTACAGTATGTAAACTCAGAAACATGCTCCACACCCACCTACTTTCCATGATATTTCAGTTACTCTCTGGGTATATTTCTAGTGAAAGCTGGCCATATTTCACAGTGAATGTTTCTGACACAAACAACATATTTGTTTTCATTCAGCCACATGGTTCTTAATTCTGAAATTGAAGGTGTTTGGAGCACAGGGTCATGTAGCCTGGTTTTTGCACCTGTCTGAATCTGGTTGTATTCAATGCCAGATGAAGAATTCAACACAGAGGGCAAGTCAACAGCCTTAGCTGAACGCTCAAAGCCACAAATCATCATCCAATTGAAACCATACAACTAAAACATTCCCTTTCTTTTTTATCTCTTCCTAGCTATTCTTTCCAAATACAGAAGGATGTTCTTGACAGCCTTTTCCCTTTCCTCTGGAGAGGAAGTGGAGAGGTGTTTTTTAGGAGTACTGTTGTGCTGCCTATCAGACAAATGGGATTGAGAACTGATATCGTAAACAAAGGATCATCAAGGAAAATTTCATTTATACAAATTGAAAAGAGGCTAAAAGTACTAGAATTAGACTGATAGTTTAGCTCACACTGACCAAAATAAAACATTTCTTGATTATTTATTCTTCTCTAAATTGCATCCATAGCAATAGTAAAAGAACATAAGACTCACATTCTGGAGTATTTTCATCATCAAGAATAATTAGAAATAAACATGTTTTTAACACATTTTGGTTCATTCTAATTTTAGGAAGGTTTATAACACTTGTGAGAGATTTAATTCATTGTAAGTGACAAATAATAATCATTATCATAACAAGGAATTATAAATCAGGCAGCAGATTTTCTCTGTACTTTCTTTTATGATTCTTAGTCAAACCTTTGTAACTTCTAATTTTCTTAGGGAAAAATATAGATATCTTTTGTAAGGTAAAATATCAAGTAATTATGTAATTATTACTAGAATAAAGGAGCTGATCTAAAATATTATGAAATCATAGCCTTCTTTTATTTAGAAAATATTCCTAATTTTATCTAACATTAAGCGTCCTCATATTCTCCTGATTATATTAAAACTATTGTTTATGGTTATATGAGGTTCCTGGGGGTTTATTAATTTATAAGCATATATGCTTGCTTTTCACTTAATTTTAAATCTATCTTCAGTCATCATTTCAATGTCTAGTTAATTAGGACACACATCTAAGCTTTTCCTTCACTGTAACCTCATTCCACAGTTTCAGTACAGGTACATTTTGGAATATAGTCAACTGACTAAAAACATCTGCTTGACGACATTAAAAATATTTCAAATTTGGACTATTATTAGCAGTACTGGACTGTACCTACTCTCTATAAGATTATAAAATTGGAAAAATCTGAGATATGATTCTGAACTTTAATTTTTATCCCTGTAGTGGTTGAACTCAGAAATTTGACTCCTGAGCCTAAACAACTCGACCTGATTCTTCAGAAATACTGTCTAATAATTTTACTCTTGAAAGTATACAGATATCTTGTTGTGGGGAGAAATATTGCCAGAGGAAAATTGCAGATGATCAGAGTGCTACAATGGAAAGTACAAGTGAAACCACTGAGTTATTTGTTCAGTGTATGGTTAGTAATAGTGCCTGACAACCTTGTTTTGGAAATTTGACAACATATGAAAATTTGTTCCTAATTATATTCATAGATATGTGGACTATTATGCATCTGCAGGCAAAGGAAGTGTTCTCAAACATAAACATATAAAAATACATTCAAATATATTTTAAATTGCTTCAGGAATAATGTTCTGAGGTGCTATAAATTTTTACTAGACACAAGTTTTCTGGAAATAAATGCAAATTTCACACTGAATAGTTGATCCACCATGAATGATAAATGCTCTATTTTTTTAAAAGAAGCATTATTATTTGAATGATTATATATGTCAATAGAATCTCAAATCCTTTCTTGCAGTATTGAAGTGACCTGTTGTTCACATGGCGCTGCATAGTACAGGCTGGAATCTCTTAATCATTACTGTTCCCTGACAAAGGTGCAGATTTGCAGGGTGGGCCTGTTCCACTTTGGGCAGCTTTTAGTGATACCTGATTTTAGCATGGCTCAACTCAGCTTCTCTAAGTAACTGTGTCCTTCTAATGCTCTGATGCTGCCATACAAACAGCTATAAATGTGCAATAATAGGCTTGCAGATAGTAGCCAAAATTACAGATGTGCCAACATATGGATGAGAAATAATTTGATCCACAAAGGTTTGATTGTTCTTACATTAAAACAACAGGCTCATTGTTTGTCCTTTCCATTCCTGGAGGATTAGGCTGCAAATGCCTCAGTGCTGCGTGCACAGCCTTCTGCATGCAAATAGTTTTAGCAGTAACACCTGTCCCTGTCAAGCTTTGCCGGGAAGTGTGCATTGGGGTGTTTAAAAATGACACGATGACAGCTGAGATCATCTAACATGCTCAAGGTAGCAGGCTCCTGCCTTAATCACAAGGGGCTGGAGCCAGGGCATAATCAGTGATGGGTCCTTAACTGCAGGATTTGTTCCCCGCCTCGGTTCACCGGAGCCTGAATCTTGCTGATTTCTCAGGCATGCTGCAAGGCCCATTTGTTCTCTGAGGCTTTTCCAGAGGGAAGAAATAAAATGAGGAGAGTTTTCAGGTGGTTTGACAGGTGATCTGGAAAGTCATTGTCAGGTTTTCTTTAAAAGCAGTGCATAAAACTCTGTAAATACGCAAGGAGTGGGAAGGAAGGAGCAGAGTTTTCAGCAGGAAGAAAGAGCTCACTGCAGATTGAATTAAACTCCATTCAAAATATTTTATAAGGTTCTAGGGGCACAAAACTTTTCCAAAACTTTAGAAACACTCTACTGTCATGCTTATTTCAGCTACTTATCTTTTATATCTGATTAATACTGCATTTTATGGATAACTCATAAGCAAGATGTTCTGAAAGGCAGTGCTCATATGATTAATTTTATAACTTAGTTTTTCTGAGATTGAGAATTAAGCATTTAACTTACCTGCATAAGTAATTGTCTATTTTTGGAAGAATGTGGTGTTTTTTCTTTACTTGTTCACTACTTTTAAATATATCTAAATAAATATTTGCTTACCTTTCGAATATTAAAACTATGGAATTCTCTTTTGTGGTCAAAAGCACCCACAATCAGGTATGCTTTGTAGAAATGAAGGAGCAATCAATGATTGTTCTATGCAATGAGAATAATTTAAAAAAACCTGAGTGGAGAATTGTGAGGACAGTGAGCCTTACAGCCTGTATATTACAGAAATATAGCTATCTACCTTTTAATTACCAGCCAGTTCTAACTGAAAGCTTGACTTACTGCCTAACCTTGCAATACAAGGTAGTGATTTTTTATTTAAATTCCCACGAGAGTGCTGAGTACAAACACAATATAGAAGATACAACACTAAAGACAAGAGGTCTTTAGGATTCAGGTTTTCTAAATAAATCTCTCAGATGAAGAATATCTTTTCCACATAGCTGTCCTGGTTATGACAAGACCTCTAAAAACCTTATCCCCCAAATAAGATACCTTCCACACATAACAACTGAATTTGGCTGCAGAGTATTTTGTTTACTTAGCCTGATTATAGCTAGTAAAAAATTTATCACACTTTCCAATAATGTGGTTACTGAATTGCTTGCAGGGTACATGATAAAAATCAGAGGTGTTTATTTTGTGAGTTATTCTCCACTAGCTGCTGTTATTCTCAAGTGAGACTGTATTTAAAAATGTTAGTGAAGACAAAAAGCCCAACTTTGTCATTCTTCTGAAGTTTGCTGGTTTTATGTCTGAGTATATTAGGAACCAGAGCACACAAAGCCATACTGCATACCACTGATTTAATTTTTCTTTTTACAGTGCTCTGACAGCAAGGTCATTTATCTTTTGGATAAGGAATAAGAAGGAAAAAAATGGAAAAAGGCAAGTTATTTCATTTTAAAATTGTGTTGTGTATTCTTGAGAACATTTTGCCACTGTCTGCTGCTAATTTTTATTCCACCACAAGTCAGCACACTCCTCATCAATAAGTTGATTTAGTGGCAGGTTTGGCAGTGAAGGCAAAGCATTAGTGGGCACGATCTAGTAGGTTAGAAATACTTATTTGCAACTGCTTATTTTTAGTTCATATAGGATTAAAGAGCAAGCAAAAAAAAAGTTAACTTTTATTTATACATTGTTGGGTGAGTCCAGAGGCATCAGTTGAGGGGGAAAAGAGAAGCCTCGGTGAACACCTTATCACTCTCTGCAACTGTCTGCAAAGGGGGTTGCAGCAGAATGCTCTAACTGGGACGTGGTCAAGCAACAGGAACAATGCCTTATTTGAAAGGCCATCAATGGTGGGCTGAGAGAGGCTTCAAGGGCTGGTTTTTGGTGTTGAATTAAACTGAAACCCATCTGGCACATCAACCTCAAATCAACATCTACAGGATGAGGCAAAGATTTTGCAGCTAAGGCACTAAACTGACCTGGAGGCATATGACTGGCAGTCAACACCTTTACGCTGAGCAAGTCCACTTTCCACAGGGTAGATTTTTCTAACATATTTCTCCTTGGGGTGTATGGAGATTCCTCTCTTGGGGTTTGGGGATGCCCACCAAGAACAGTCCACAAAGTTAACAGAAAGAGACTTTTCCACAATCGTTGGTATGGGTGAGTTACATCAATCTCTAATAATTGTTTCTTTTTGCTAGCTTTAATATAATTCCTTTAATATTTCTTTGATTTAGTTCACTATTTTGTCTTACAGCATAATAGTAGCTTTAACTTTCATGTTGTAGTAAATAATTCTGATTAAGTTCTTTTTGTCTAAGCCTTTATCATAATAAGTAATTTTTTGTAAATATGTCTGATTTGCCACCATTAAAACCTATGGGACAAAGTTGTAAAACTTAAAAATGTTGGCAAAATCTGATGCTAGGACTGGATCCAGGCAGACCCAGGCTCCTCACTCTGAGGAGGAATTTAGAAAGCAAGGGGGTCCTTTTCTGCACCTCATGACTCAACAGGAGGGCTTCTCTAATAAACTTTGGAGCTCCCTCTACCTGCAAAAGAGGTTGTAGCCAGCTGAGTGTCAGAAAACAAGTGAATGAATGAGAAGACATAGCCTCAAGATGCACCAGGAGATGTTCAGGTAGGACATTAGGTAGAATTTCTTCATGGAAAGAGTGTTTAAGCATTGGAACCCACTGCCCAGGGAGGTGGTGAAATCATAAAGCCTGGAGATGTTCAAGAAACGATGTGGCATTTAGTGCAATTGTTAATTGGTGAAGTGCTTTGCAATCAAAGGTTGGACTTGATGGTCTTGGAGGTGTTTTCCAACCTTAACTAACCTATGGTTCTGTGTAAAGCTCTCCCCTTTTCTCTGAGAAACATAACTTTCTTGAAGGTAATGTTTGTTATGATTTCACATATCACAAGTATTAGAAGTCAGTGCATTAGAACGAGTGGAATGTACTACAGTGTGCATAAAAAGAAGGAAAAAGAAAGGAAAACATTGGGCTTCAAATTTAATAATAGAGCATTAGAGATTTTTTCAAATAAGGTAAAATTATTCTACCAGGTTCCTGCTGCTTTGTTTCAGAGAAGGCCATTGGGCCATGAGGCTCCACAACAGGTGTATGAGAGGGAAAGTGTTAACTTCTGCCTGTTCCAAATATGTCTTTTCCACAACAGCTCTCCAACTACTTCCATTTTGAAAGCAGAAATTGACATGAAAACAACCATCTTTTAAGGTAAGAAAGAAAGAAAGGTGTTTCTCAAACATTTTAAAGTTTCAAATTTAATCCCCTTCAACCTCCCTCTTAAACTGAAAGGCAATAAACTTCAAAGACTTTCACAAAGAAAATGAAAAAAATACTAGAATAGAATATCTGAAATAGTCAGTGCTCTTGCTTTGAGTGGCAAGGATGTAGATGAAAAGTAAAGATCTATCCTAACAGCTTATAGACACTTGTGTTTTCTAATGAGAGACATTTTTTGTAAATAGTCTATGTATTTCTTTCTTCCTGTACTGAAAAACAATAAACATGAGTAACTAGCAGAAAACTCCTTGTTATTTATTGAATTTATAGGCATTGGCAAATAAAATGAAGTGCTAAAACTGGCAAAATTTGTGAAGTTACATCTATAAGTCCAGACGAGTTTACTGAAATGTCCTGATATCCTCTAGAGTATTCAAAATAAGTATTTTCAGTTAAGTACATAACTGAATTCCTTTTCTTTCGGTCAGAAGCCTTGTACTTCTTCTTGAAAGACTACTGAGAAAATACTGGTCAGAACAAATTTGAAATTTTTATAAAGGGAAGACAATCAGAGCTTTTCACATTACAAGGGATAGTGAATATAACACAAGACTGTAAAGTCACTGGTCTACTCAGGCATGTTTTATTTTTTTTTCTTTTGTAAATTATTGAGGAGTGTGAGCTTTTGCATTCACCTTTTTTTTGTTATTGCCTTAACAAACACTTCTAAAAATTCAAACAAAAAAACCATATTTTCTATTATATTTTAAAATAGTTCTCATGTACCTGGATGAATTACAGGCAAATTATAACTCTTTTTCACACAGTGTTTTCCTTACCATCCAGCATCCAGTCTCCATCTTGAGTTGCTTTCCATTCTCTTCATGTTGTTTTCTCATTCAATTTCATGTCACACAGCTTGGACTTTATTATTGATATCTGTCTCAGATATCGTTACCTCTATCACTGATTTCTGGACTCAGAACTTTGACCCTTTCATTTATCTCCATCAACACATTTTCCTTCCCGCAGCAGTTCTTTTCAGCTGAAATACAATGCTGTGAATTGACTACCAAGCTGTACAGGAAGTTAAGCATTGGCAAATATTACGCATCCATCTCTGTTTTCTGCATTAACATAGAAAAACATACATACAACCATTGAAGACTAAAAACAGACTACAAACACTAAACTTAGGCACCTCTGAAAATATTTCCCATGATGTACTGTGGCCCCCAAAAATCTGAAGTGTTTGAGTTACTAAAGCTGAATTTGGAATGATTACCTGTAATCCTAAAGCATTTAAATCAAAGAACTGATGACTTGCACCCTACCTAGCAATGTAAAACTCAAGTAGGGCTAGATGATGACTGACATAGCTGTTTGCTCATCATCTTTTCAACCTTGCACTTGTGCTATTCCACAAGCGTCATTCTGCCATTTGAAATCGTCTTGCCAGCAGGTTTTAAACCAGTCATGAAGAAAAAATTATTTTCTAACAGAACTTTTGAAATTAATTTTTGCATTCTGAATCAGTGGGATTTAATGCAATGATTGAAAAGAATTGGACTGATTTAAGAACCTGTTCAACCAGCAGTTCTTTTGATGAATATTCATCTTTCACTTATCTTAAAATTGGATTTCATAGCTATCTGTTGCCTGCAACTTAGAATCACTCAAGCACTTGGCATAGGCTTGTTTGAGGTTTGTAATTCTTTGAGGGTAGACTCAGCCTCTACCTTATGGTTACAGAGCACTTTGCCAGAGCCCAAAGCTCCAATAATTATCTGCTTCAAGAGAAAGATGCAGATTCCCTGAATGAAATAGTGAGCACTGAAGAAAAACTTTCTGAAGGTAGATCTGTCATATGTGAGAACTGGATGCAGCATAGCTGTAGGCTTTAGAAATCTGCCAGGGCACTTCCAAATACAATGGGAAGAGAGATGTAAAAGTCCATGGGTAGAATAGTCTCACCTCAGGTTTTATAGCTGTGGGGAAAAGCTTTGCACACATCTTAGGCCTCTGAACCCTCTAGCTAGTGTGCGAAAGTCTGAAATCATTTGATATGTGCGGTTGGGCTGTTCCTCTACAAGAAAGTATGAGAAAAGTTTTGCTTAGAAAGGAGAGAGAGAGAGAGAGAGAAAGCAAGAGAAAGAGAATAAGAGTGATCCAGTGGTGTGTATTGAATTTAAAGCCAAGTTAAAGGAGCACAAATGGCATAGACATTAACACAGTACTGTTTGTTACAGTTTTTATAGTCCTGAGCAAAGGCAGATAGAGCATGTCATAGAGCTAGGTCATTTTAGTAACCTTTTCCTAGGCAAATACAACAGTTAGATTGAATTTTGTATTGCTGTTTCATGGTTGTTAAAATGACTCTGTAAAAAATTATATTGCCTTAGAGGATATGTTTCTTTAGGGAATACTGTCATAATTTACCAAAACCAGCTAAAACTGAAGTCCACTCAAATCCATTTATTAAAAATACTGGAGGACCTATCCTAGCTTCAGTTCCTTCTTCATAATTATGTCCCCTGTAGAGCTGTTAAAACAGGTGGAAAAAACTTGAAGTGTATTTATGCATAGCTAAATGAACTGCTTGTCTTTTGTCAGGATGTTTATTAGTGTTAATTACCCATGACATTTAGATTCAAAGTCGATTTTGTCAAGTCAGATTTTAAAAATTGCGATTAGCAGATTTTCAGTTAAGGACAGATAAAAATTACTTTTTGCTTTTAAACATGAAATATCCCCATTACAGTTTTACTCAGGAAAATTCTTGAATACTCATGTAGGAGACTCATCCATCCAAAATCTCTACTAAACTAGATTAGCTAGACTTTTATGAGACTATGTGGGTCCTTATTTCCCTTTCAAGAGAACAGTACTTTGCTCTCGTGTATATTACATGTCTCAGTCCTGTATCAGATTCAGAACTTGCATTAGATCTGCCAATACCACAAAGACTGAGTGGATGACGGAAAAAAAAAAAAAAAGAGTTGGCATTAGAGCTATATAACTGTATTATTCACATTTAAGGTTTGTCTCATAGATGACTGACCACCAGGATTTTAAAACAGGGTTCATCACATTTTTCTCCTGGACTTCATGACCACTTTTATGTATTTTACCTTATTCCAGATGTATGCTGCCCTCTAGATTCTCTTAATATGTTATGTGAAAACTGAAAAAAATTTTACACCCTGGTATCTAAGAGACCTTCAGATCATTAAACATTTCATTTATTGGTTTACTGGGAAGCAGTACAGAATACATTCTGAAAACAGAAGCAACTGTAGTGGGGTGGCCATCAAACTGCTTGCTGGGTTGCAGCAGATTTAGATCCCTTCTGTCCATAAAAGTTAGGCTTCTTCTGGGAAAATACAAAGGTCTAATCTCATCAAGCCTGAAGTCTATACATGAATTCAAGTTAATTTAAGGCTATTTTTAGAGGCAAAGAGAAATTAGATATCCCAGGCCCTGATGAATTTCAGCGTCAAAACACCTACTTTTATCACAGCTAGTGGTGAGGATTATCTGATTAATTTATTTTAAAATAGAAGGCTTTAAATTGCAATATATTGCAAAGTATTATTTATTTCGTTTCATAAGTTTTTTAAAAAAAATCCAACACGCTCCTCCTGCTCCCAAAATATTTAGTGGAATATGCCTATATAATTGTATTGAGTTTGCATGGTCAGGTTTTTGTAGCTGGGGGGCTACAGGCATGGCTTCCATGAGAAGCTGCCAGAAGCTTCCTCCCTGTCTAGCAGAGCCAGTGCCAGCTGGCTCCAAGGTGGATGTGCTGCTGCCCAAGCCTGGGCCCATTAGAAATGATGGTGGCTCCTCTGTGGCAACTTATTTAGGAGGAGATAAAATGTTCTTGCACAGATGTAAGTGGGGCCAAGAAGAGCCTGGTGAGGAGAGGAACATGGGAGAGGAATATGGGAGAGGAACATGGGAGAGGAACAACCCTGCAGACAGCAAGGTCACTGGAGAAGGAGGGGAGGAGGTGCTCCAGGCACCAGAGCTGAGATTCCCCTGCAGCCCATGGTGAGGTAGCTGTGCCCCTGCAGCCCATGGATGATCCGTGGAATGCTGAAATCCACCTCCAGCCCTGGGAGGAGACCCACAACAGAGAAGGTGGATGCCTGAGAAGAGGCTATGAAATCATAGGAGGCCCATGCTGGAGCCTGGCAGCAAGCTCCTGGCAGTGACCGGCAGATCCATGGAGAGAGGATCCCATGCTGGAGCAGGTTCCCAGGTAGGACTAGTGGCCCTGTGGGGGATCCACACTGGAGCAGACTGCGCCTGAAGTGCTGCACCCCATAGAAGAGTGACCCATATTTCAGTAATTCATGGACAGCTCTTTCCTGTGGAATTAACTCACATTGGAGAAATTCATGGAGAATTGTGTCCCATGGGAGGGACACCATCCTGGAGCTGGGAAAGGAGTCCTCTCCCTGAGCAGCAGCAGGGACAACATGTGATGAACTGACCATAATCCCCATTTTCCATTATCCTGTGCTGCAGGGGAAGAAGTAGAGCTTGAAAATTAGGGAGGGGTTGAGGGGAAGGTATTTTTAATATTTATTTTACTTCTGATAATCCTGCTCTGATTTTGTTCGTAATAATTTCAGTATTGACATCCCAAAGCTGAGTGTTTTGCTCATGATTGTATTTGATAAGAGATGTCTCCCAGGCTTTATCTCAACCCATGAACCCTTTGTTAGATTTTCTCTACCCTGTCCCATGGCAGAGGGGAGTGACAGAGTGGCTTTGGTGGAGGCTTTGGTGGCTTTGGTATCCTTCCAGGGTCAAACCACTACAGTAATTCACGTTCTTAAAAACCAGGCAGGGGAACTTTAACCTGAAATGAACTTTTTTCTACTAGATATAGGATTAATGCTTTTAGGACAATACTAACTCCAAAGTGTGGTTGGATGGGGCTCTGTGCAACCTGGGCTAGTGGAAGGGGTCCCTACCCAAGGTATGGGCAGTGGAAATAGAGGATCTTTAAGGTACCTTCCTATACAAGCCAATCCATGATTCTATGATTTTGATGGTATTAAAATCATAGTAAACATTCCTTTTTTTTAAGCATAAGAAATAAAAAACCCAGTAACAGTCCTAAAAAGAACTTAGTCATAATGACTATTACTGATGCTCACAGTATGAATCAACAGAAAAAACCCAAAGCTTACTCTCAGAGTGATCAGTATGAGAAATGGTTCCAGTTAGCTTTGAAGATCCATCTTCACAACTTTCTGACTTGGAAACACTGTACATGTTCAAAACTTGTCAATGATGCATTCCACAATCATTAAACAAACATCAGTATTTGTAGAGATCTTCACTGCTGTAAGAAAGCTAATTTTCAATTTTATCAAAATGTAACAGGGATAAAAGAGCAAATTTATATCACGTTGGAGTAAGCTGCATGTCTTTAAATTCAGTGACATGCTGTAGTTCTAGACTATTGACAACTTCCATGGAGCACGCATTACTTTTGCAATACATACACTTCAATAAAGCATTTGGAACCATTCTCCTGGATGTCATACAAAGATGACACATGTTAATACCATTACCTAGCTGTTCTTTGACTAAATACATCTATGATGCAAAAATGTAATTTTAAGCAAGCATAATTTCTGCCTTTTTGTATCATAGGTATTTGTTTCTGTGGCAATCATCACCGATCAAGAGTAACTTATAGTCAACTAAGACAGACATTAGAAATCAATCATTATTCAGTATAGAGCTGAACATTTGATATAAGTCATTCATAGAAAGCACATCACTTTTTTAACATGTATAAACATGAGGTATTTAACAGATCCCCACCTCTGACATAAAAGACAATACCACTTGCAATCTTTTCATCTTGCTGTGTAAAAATGCTTGAAATGTGAAGACAAAAAACCCATACCTGAGAAATGCAAGCAAAAATGGTGCAAATTGCCATATTGATACTGAAAAGTATGACCTTTCTTGAAGATGATTACACTTTCACATAGCCCAGAGGACAGGGCAAAGTGGGGTAATATAAAAACCTGGTTGTGTTTCCTCAAGCTGTATTTCAATCTATTCCACTCACAAATGACCTGAAAATGAACTGCCCAAGCACAGCATATAGATTTTTATAGGATAATTTCTGTTCTTAAAGGTAAAGTTGGATTAGTAAGTGCCATGTTAAAGTACTAAATCTCCACTTCTGACTCTCAGACTTTGCATAAATTTGCTGTAAATTGTTCAAATATTATATAAATTCTGTGTCATCTCTGTTTTGCTGCTTGGCAGAAAGACACAGATATGTACCTATTCAAGAAAATTTTGCTCCAGTGGTAAAGAATTCATTTTTGTCAGTACAGAGAACTTAAATTTTGGCAAAAAAAAAACCATTAAGCCTTATTCTGATCTGACACAAGATATTGGAAAGATTATATTTCCGAAAATATAGTAGCTAATGTTATTTGCTTTGTCTGAAAAAATGACTGAGCACAGGAACAGATTTCCCAGAGAGGTGGTGGAGTCTCCCTCAGTGGAGATACTCCAAAACTGTCTGGATGGAACTCTGTGCCATGTGCTCTGGGATGACCCACCGTGATCCCTTCCAACCTGACCGATTACCCATGAAAATGGTTATATTGATCAAGTGAAAAACTGTCCTTGAAATCAGCAAATTTTGTTTCTGCACCTCAGCATGTGAGTTACAAAAGAGAATGGAAAAATAGTATTATAACTTATAACAAAAATATATAAATCTGTATATTCAATTTTGTCTGAACTTTTAATTGTCCTTAGATTCTAATATAAATAGTAATACAAATTGGGAAAGTATTTTTATATTGTTTCTTAAAAACAGATTTTTCACTACAAATGTTCTCTTGGACACACTTTATATTAAGAATACATTTTTAAGTATGTTATCAGTTTTCAGCAATTGTTATTACCACTGGTTAATTGCACGTTACAGCATCTGACTGGAGAAAGTTTGGTTATAAAACAGATTGATAAGCAGTTGCAACACATTTTGCAGCTGAGCTTATATGTAATTAAAGCATGAGCTGCACTCCACAGCATGCTTATTACAATCTATGTTAATTATTTATTAAAATTTTTCAAATCGAACCATTATAATGAAGTACAAATTAAACCATTAGTCACAGATAGTGCAAAGACTATAAGAGCAAATTTAGTTGCAGCTCTTAGTTTTTTATGAGTTTAAGGATCTGTCAATTATAAGGAAGTTATTAATAAGAAAATGTTTAACTTTAGTGATTTTATTGTAGGATAGAATATCTGCTTCCAACATGAGCATAATGGGACTGTGCACTTCAAATTTAAAGGATTTATATTGAGGCCATCCAGGACTGTATATGAAAATCAAAGAGATGACAGCACATTTCATGGCTGGTCCCTAGATTATTATTGCAAGCAGTGGGATTATGGCATTGAAATATTTGAACCAGAAACACTTTCATTCCATGAGCTTCTGCAATTCATATAAATATATTTCCTTTTCAAGATATTCTAGTACATAAATTTTCATTTTGAAGGGTGCCAATACTCCTCATCTATTTTTCTGTTCAATCAAATCATCTCAGTGGAATATACTTCTGTCAAAAACCTCTGAGAAAACTCATTTTATACCTGTGAAGAAAGAAAATGGAGCTGCAATGTTATTCCTTGCTCTGAGGAGAAAATTCATCTTTTCAGCCTTTTTTTTTTTTTTTGGCAGTTCTAGTCACTTCCTTGACAAATACACTTACTATGGCTTATATTGTAGAAGCCTATCAAAAAATCCACTCAAACTGTGTTACTGCCTTCCCAGCAGCACAAACACAGAGTGTTGAAGTTCAGGGGAAAAACTGGTCCCTTTCAGTAAATCTTTGGCCATAATCCTTCAAATTCCTTCCCAACCAAGTGGTGTTGATCATGGTCAAAAATTACACTCAAAGTTTTTTGTAGCATCTGAAGTCTATACTGCCATAAGGTCTGAGGTAAGTCTCATTCAAACTTCTTTCATAACTCATTTGATGGTTTTAAATAACTTCATAAGGATAAAAGACAGCTGTGAAATTATTTAAGAGCAGATGCTAATTTCAAAAATGTCTGAGTTTTTTCAGATGTGGATTATTGTTGTAGGTCCATCTCTAGTCATATTTTAATTAACTTTTCAAACTGAGACAGAGAAAAGGGAAACATTTGTTTAGAAAACATAGTCAAGAGAAAAAAACCCCAGACATTCACAAGAAAACTTCAGCTCTAAATATGGTTTACCTAAAAAATATAAGACGTTTCTCACGTTCAGAGCGTAATGAAAGTCAAAGTGACCTCAGATGACTTAGGTCAAACAGGTCTAACACTAGATTTCTTGGAGCATAAAATGTACAGTCATCCCAAACACTTTCAAACACTTTCATCTTTCCCCTTGCTCTCCTTCCAGAAAACAATTATTTTGATAGTAAGAATGATTCCCAAAAAACCCTTTACACATAACCTTAACATCACAGTAGTCATGGTAACCTGATCTTAACAGTAGGACATCTTGATAAAAAAAGATAGACGTATCAGGAGGCAAGCTACAAAGATGGTCTTTTGAGCAGTTCTGAGATAACTTCTCTGAGGTAAATGGTGATGAAATCTTTGTTCCTGTTGCATGGTTTGAGCTGTTTCCCTCTCTGTGGGAAAGCATGTGTTGGCTCTAAACCCATTTCAAAGTGTTTATTTTAGCTATATAATTTTTTTTTTGTTGTTGAAAGGTAAATATTGAATAACTCCAACAGTGTACAACTCACTGGACGAAACTTGATTTTTCACCTTCCTGCTTACTCCTTTGCATCTGTGGATTTCCCTATAAGAAAGAAAGAAAAAATCCCCAGCATATGTGAAGTGGTGATTTCTAGGAGTGGTGATTTCTTCTCCCTAAAGGTGGCCAATTCGATATGAAAATTCATATTTCCTGTTGCCTCATTTTCAACAAAATGACTGGAAATTGATATTCAGCTATCTTTGGGTGTCTGGATTGACTTACTTATTTCACAAAGTGTAATTCCTAACAATATTTGACTTAATGGATGCTGAGATAAGAACCTTGTCACCTCAGTTGTCTGTAGGCTACTTAAGCAGGACCCAGAAACTTGCAGTTCAATGAGGTTAAAAGGCAACCTCCTCTTAATTCCCCTAAATTGACTTTTCATTTCAGCCACTAGCTTATGAATTAATTATAAGTGATTTTTTCAGTAGGCAGATCACTTTCCCTGAGGTTTGTGAGAAGACATTCTCATGAAAAGATATCCAGACAATATTGAAATAGTTAATACAGTATTAAGCAAATACTCTTCTTTTACTTTGAAACTGATACATTATCAGAAAACCTATTGAAACATATAAATCTAAAGGTTTATCACAGTCACTGTTTATTTTCTTCTCTGTATTTACATAGCTATTTCATCTTCAGGTTCAACTGCCAGAAAAGGCTGAGAATTATTTACATTATTTCTAGATCTAGTTAATATGTAAAAAAATATTCCCTCACACTCAAAAAAGAAATGAGCTGCTGCACATCATATTCAACAAATTTATTGGACTGTGAGGACATGCGTGGAATTTTGTGAAATATTTTAAGTGCTTAATTTTCTTCAGTTCTTATGTACAAAACAGAAAACCCTGAGACCAGTCCTCAGCTGGTATAAACTGCAGTTGACTAGGGAATCTATGGCAGTGTGACAATCAACCCCTGCTGGGCTCTGTCCCTGGAAAGTCATCATGACAGAGAGCACTGTCCCTGTGCTGCCAGTATAAAGAAATTATTTTCTATTCCCTACTATTAAAAAGACCCCAATAACCTCTTTAGTCAAAAGAATGCCTTAACTTCTTTTTTTCATCTTGTCTAAAAGAAGAAATATTATATGAAAATGAGATCTCAATGTTAATCTGAGTGGAGATTGTTTTGTTTGGCATTGTTTTCCCAATTTTTAAAAGATTTTCTAAGCTTTTTTAATGTTGTGTTGTTATTTGTCTTTTTTTTTTTTTTGAGGTTTTTCCTTGTTTGGCTTGTTTATTGCATTTTTGTTTGCTAGCTCAAATTAAGGATTTTTGGGGCCACGATTTTCACAAGTGGTGCACATATTTTTACTACTTGCCTAATATTTTCTAAGAAGGTTGCTGATATAACAACATTATAAGGGGCAATGGTTTTAAACTGAAAGAGGATGTATTTAGATTAGATGAAAGAAAGAATTTTTTTACAATGATGGTGGTAAAGCAGAAACAGAAACATGTTTCCCAAAGAGGTGGTAAATGTCGCTCTTTGGGAAAACCCTGGAAACATTCAAGGTCATTCGAGGTCAGAAACCTGGTCTAATTGAATATATCCCTGCCCATTTGTAGGGGTATTGGACAACATAACCTCGTCCCTTCTAGCTCAAACTATTTTATAACATTCACAGATTCTCTGCTATAATTTTGGATTATAAGCAGCAAAAACAACTGAAGAACTGTCACATAAACTAAAAAAAAATCCATATGTTTGATAACTAGTAAGGAAATAAAAATAATACTTGGATTAATTAATCTGTTAACTACTTTTTGATATTCAGAATGACCAAAAGCAATATAGTTATCTGTTACCGAGAATGCAGATGAAGAAAAGAGTGCTGAAGATATTGCTTCCTACAAGACTTCAGTTTAAAGCCTGAGTTTGCATTCCTAGCAGCCCTGGTATTTTAGACTTCTTATAGTATGAATATATGTTGAAAAGTACTGAACTTTTGCAGAGTGCTGTGGTCACAACACTAGAATAATGCAGAATGTGCAGTTATGACAACTTTCATAATTGGCCCTTTAGTCCAACACATTTTCTGTCCTTGCTAGGTGTGAAATTATATCTTTATGTTTTTTGGAATTTTGCACATTCTTTCCAAAATACAATTAAGATATTAACAATTCCCTCTCCCTTTTCATGCTCTTTGGGCAGTTTCTCCTGGTAACACAGAAGTACTTGCCAAGTAGTTAAATAAACAACACTTCTATAGCTGACCTGTTTTTCAGAACTTAATTAATTTATAATCCTTTTAAGAGTGTGTGAGGCAAAAGGAGTTCCTTTATAGATTGTAACAGGTGTCTTGAGAATGATACTGATTCTCATCCTGGTTTACAGCCATTGAAATTCCATTAAAAGCAAGGCTACTCCTCCTCCCATTTCTAAGCAGTTCTTTAAGCTTCATTCTTGACATTACCCATTGAAAGCAGAAACACCAAAAGTGTTTCACCAAAAGAACACAGCAAAGTGCCAAAATCTATAACACTTTGTATGAGTTTGATGAAATTATCATGAGACAGAGTAAATAACTTAAGCCTCACAACAGACTGGAATTCCAAAGTTTGTTTGCTCAGTCTGAAAACAGATCATTGCAGAAGAACAACTTAGCACAAAGAAGAAAAGGCATCACTGGCTCTGCAATATGTACTGACTGGATTATTTGACTGAAGTCAGGCTTCACTGCCAACAGGTAAATAAACAAACTCTAGCTTAGTGATGACTTACTTGTCTCTCACAAATGTCTGACAAGCATGAAAGCCAAACATAACTTAGGTTCTTCTATACTGTATCAGGACATAATTTCTCTGTAATTTAAATGTTTTGTTGTCTGTGTTTTGGAGGTGTACATGTGTTCCTTGTAATCCAAATACTATTTCTCACAAATACTCCTTTCTTTCCCCCTTTCTAATTGAGCTGTCATTGCTCATGTTACCAAAAATTCTTCATCCCATTTTAAATTGTTTTCTGCAAAATGTTATTTTATTTTCATTTGATTTAAACCAGGTTGAAATTGCAAGTAGAATTTACATTAGTCTCCAGAATGTCAGACAACTAAACCAAATGTACTTTATTTAATTCTCACAGGAATTTATATTTTCAAGTAGTTCATTCTTGAAAATATCCTCATGTATCAACTGAAGAACTTGAAAAAGCTAAATAATAATTTTCTTTGGGATGGCAAAAAACAAAGTGAAACATGTTTGCAAGCTTAAATTGCTAAGTACATGCACTTGAGCTGATGATACTGTTTTGGTGTATTGCCATGACGGCCTATTTACCACTTCCTTTGCAATGGAAAATATTAAGTCAATATGAGCTGATAAACAATTTATTTATATGAGAGTGCATATGTGTGTGTCTATATAGATGTAAAAATCCCCCATATTTTCTTCTACAAAAAGTAGAAGTGCCAAAAATTAAAAAACCCATACAAACATCTTTAAAGAGGTTACATCTACCCAATGTTCTATATCAGTTGAGGGGTAAGAAAAAAGAAGATAAAAATTTTCCTGCTGTCAACATCATGTCTGAGTTCAAACAAGCAAACACAAAATTCTAGAAGCATCAACACCTAGAAATTACTCTCTTACAACCATCACTGTACTTATGGCTCTTATGAAACTTATGAAAAAAAGTCCCATTAGTTTCAATGAAAGCAGAACGTGAGGCCAAATGGCTGCAGAATGCCTTACTTCAATATTGGTCCACCACCATCATCTTCTAATAAAGCAGAGGAAGAATGCAAAGGAAATTAGCATCAGCATAATTTTCTTTAGTCCTTGGATACATTTGCTTGTATGGCTACCATCCCATTTCTGTTAATGATGCTGGAGACACTGAAAAACACCTCCATGTCCATCAGGTTCAAGCACCTTTACACATAATAAATATATAGTTACAGCCAGTGGTTGCTCTCTGGTATATTGCAGCTCATAAAAATTTTTACCAGAGGAGTGTAGAAATAAAAACTCCAGAAGCATTTTTTTCCCTGCTCACCTTTTGCTGGTCTTGATCCTACAAATGATTTGCAATAATAACTTTATAGGTGTGCTTAGTAACTGCCACTGTGATGCTGCTTCTGTGAATGAAGATACTCTTTGAAGTCAAGTATTTGCAGAATCTCCAGCTTAGATAATGAAACTTTCAGAGTCTTTCTCCGTTTGATGTGATTAGCAAGAAAGGAACAATGAATTGAATTCTGTATTTACTTTTCTTACAATCTAATGTTCTTGTTCAGAAAATGGCTCTGTGTAGGCAGACCTCTTGTACCTGTACTTGAACTCTCTTGACTCCTACTGAATGTATATGTAGGCTTTAAAAAGCTGTTTTAAAACATGAAGAAAAATAGGAAGAAAAGCTGACTTCTTGCTCCCCTGATCATTCAATGTTAACACCAATTGTCATTTGGAGAGCATGGCATTTTCCTGTTCTAGAACAATAAAATTTCAAATCCTAATATTAGACAAAACTGTTTATGAGTATCATTTCAGTTTCTGCTTCCTCTTCAAAGGAAAGAAAACTTTTAACAATCTAACTTTAGACAATTTAATCTTTCTTTTGCTATTTTTCAAAAAGCTCATTTAAGACAAGGAAATAATTTTCTTTGAGTGGTAAGAACAGCAGGAACTGATTTTTCCATGAGGAGAATTTGTATAATAAATTATTTTCAGTTACAGTAGTGGTTACTTTAGATACTGGATCTAAATACTATGAAGCCTTCCTCTTCTTCTTTCATCTGGTCCTACTCACAGATACATGAAAACAATTTTGTCTTCCTATATGCCTATTTAAATAAAGTGGGATCTAAAAGTTAACTGAAAGCAAAAATGCTTAACATGGAAGCACCTCTTTGCAGCTAAATTTTCCCAGTGTATGGTACAAGGCATTTAATTTGAAATAAAATACAACATTGAGAGCAAACTTAGAATAAACAAAAATAAATGTATGTAAAAAAGAGTCTCTTGAGAGACTTTTTCCATAGACTGAGGAAAATAACACCCTTTCATGCTTTTTACAGTGTTATTTTTATTACTGAGAGATTTCTCAAGGCGGAAGACAAAAAAGCGTACTTCCACTTCTAGCTTTGCAATTCTTTGGGGGGAAAATTTGCCTGTATATGTTTGTGTAATATATCTCTTCTCATACAGGTGTGCAATTGTGGCGCAATGTGACAGTGCAGAGGAACAGGGCAATGGGGTGTCAGAAAGTGTATTAGCAGCATTTGGGAGCAAGATCAAGAATGGAGAGTACTGCTTCACTGATCTTCTGGGTAAAAATACCAGTTTCATTCTTGTATAAGAAAGGTGAAAGCTTTCATAGTGTGAAAGATGCACCCTGCATTGATATGGTTGTATTACACCTCATGTACTTATTAGACAATTCTGACACAGAAAAAATGTTTGTCTCACAACAAAAAAGATAATCAATCATTGAGTTCAGCACACAAAAGGACATAATTTCTGTGGTCTTTATTGAAAATTAGCATGTTTTGTCCAATACCTTGATATATCTTCCCTTTTAGACAAAGACACAACTTAAAATGTGTAAGTAAAGGTTGTGCGAGGTGATGAGGTGTACAATATACAAAGCTAGAGTTCCTTTCACACTTTTCATTAATAAAAGATTTGGATATGACCTTTTTCAATTTTTAATGCCTCAAACCCATATTTAATTTTTTTTTTGGTGGGAGGTAAGTGGGGGGGGGAGAAATTTGGCTCCAACAACTGTTTACTGCATTTTACAAATCCTAGACAAATGTCCTGAGCTTTCTCCCTAAAATATTTGCATATGAGAAACTGAAGTCATGCTCATATTTGTTTGTGTTCCATAAATCTACTGAAACAAATGCTCTGTGGATCAAACTGGGGTAATCACAAAATAATTAACCTGTTGTTCCAATTTCCTATAACAGTTTTTTAGTCTGATTGAAGCCTTATAACATCTAGAGAAGATCTGCAGTAGGATCTGTCATCACATTTAAGTGGAGAGGGAAACAACAAGGGTAAAAATATGATTTTTTTCTCCTACCTGGAATATCTGGTAACATAAGGAACTAGTCTGAACATTATCCAAGTGTTCCTAGACCGTAGGATGTCTCTGTATTTCTCCAATCCATTCAACACCACCAGCAAGAACTATTTCTAAGGAGTTGCAAACATGCTGAGAGTCTAAAATTAGTTTTCTTGGTGACAATATATGATGTAAGAACATGACAGCTTGATTGCCATAATAATGGAACTGCCAAACTTTGCCAGGGAGGAGGGCAGAAAAAGGGGGAAACATGAAACACATTGCAATTTAATTATGATGTTGGTCCAAGATTGCTTTAATTTTACTTATCTACACTGAGAACCAGAAAAGAAACATTTTTTAAAGCCTTCTGATGCTAAATGGCTCTTGGGGGATGTGAAATTATTATCTCAGTTTCAAATTTATTTATACTCTGTATCCATGTTTTACTATGCAAGTACTATTTGTTATTGTGTTATTATTTTCATCTTGAGAAAATATTCATATTTTAGCCTAATTGGTTTTCCCAGTATAAACAACAGAAAATAAAAATGTGACACGTTCCTGTAACTTGACAAATATTTAAAGAGTTTTGATGGGGAAACATAAAGCTAGGTAGATTACAATTGCTTTTCTTGGGTAACTCTTGTATTCCTAGCTGTTGGCAGCAAAAGTAAAGATAAAGGAGAGATTATATTTATATGTAACACATTTCAGCTGAAAAGGCTCTTCATGTGTCCTGTAGTATTCATATACAATAATACATAGGAATATTGATTATATACATTTATTACACATAAACAACAGAATTTTGTATACCAGTCAAATGTACTTGATAGTATAAGGGAGGTGAAGGGTAATTCCTGTGGAAGTCAAACTACAGGTAAAATCCTAAGTAAGCAGAACACCATTTTAGTTCTGGAATTCCACAGAAACATCAAGGTCAATATTCCCTTGTGAAATGTTACACTGTCTCATTGCTAAACTACCTGAAACCTCCACTTCATGAAGTGGTATTAAGGTTGAACAAACCTAGCAGAGCTGATTTAGCTAAACTGTATTCATATCCTCCACCGAATTTCAGAGTGATTGCCACTCAGCCACTTTATCCAGTTATCTCCTGCTGCTGCTGCAGAGGTCTGATCTTGCTTCCTTATCTAGATGAGATCCCAGGCAAGTGTTAATGGCAGTACCAGAGTGCGTTATCTCCCAGACTGAATGCCAAGACACATATACTAACTTTCTCATTTAAGAAGTCACCACAGGAATGGATACTTGAATTTGGATATCATGACAAAACAATGTATTTTATTTTCTTTAAAGCATTTCCACGAGGATTCATAAGGATTATGAATGCCCTGTATTACTGCTTCTATTGCTTCAGCAAAGCATGAAATGTCTATACAGTGTTGCAGCCTGCATAAATGCCTGGAAATTTAAGGCATCACTGTTTTTAAATAGCAAACAGTGGGTTAATACCATCACCAGCAATTGCAAGTAATGTGGTCTTGCTCTCCCCATTGTAATGGACGCTTTTTGAACAGTAAAAAAGCTTGATTAATTTAGTGACCACTAATTAATATATGGTGGTCGAGCCTGTCGATATTCACTGACAAGGTTATCATCAAGATGTCAATGAGAGGCAGAGTGAATATCTTAAGGACTTCAATGGATTCCAGCCAAGAAATAATAGAGGAGAGAGTGGCAGGGATAGATAGTATACTATTGTACCACTGAGGAAAACCAGAGGAGAATAGGAGAAAATGTCTGAGCCTCATGTTTGCTCTGAAGAAAGTTTCTTTTGTCTCAGCATGGAACTGATAATTAAATAGGAAGCAGCTTGTGCTCCCAGTGCTCCTTCTACTGAAATCTCAAGAAAGTTATGTCATTAACTCCATAAGCAGTAGAGCTGGCTACACAGTAGCTAGTCTGGCTCTCAAACAAACAAATAAACAATCTCATCATAGTTTATATACATATTTTTAAGAGAGGACTATAACAGCCTTTAAGCACTCTGCTTAATAAAAATCTGTTAATCATATATGTTCTCAAGTTCTTTGGAATGTCTCAATACCTGTGATAGGTAGGGAACCCCTACTACTTTTCATTTAGAAAAAGTACAATGCATCATAGAGCTGAAAGACAGATTTTTAAAGATATAAAATGTTTAAAGGTGAAAGTGTGATATTTGTCAGAAGCAGGTGAAAGATAGGCAAGTAACTCTTAAAGATATTTCAATAATTATAAAACAATGGAAATTAAATGCATAAACACTTAAAAATATACATTAGTTGTATCATTAGTCACAGGCATAAGTTTCAAAAACCTGTTGTTGGGTGACTTTCTAGTGCCACAGCGAAACTTTGGAATATAAATAGCAGCAGAGACTCTTCTCTGTAAAAGCATTTTAAACCTTTCTTGGAGCTTATGGCAATATAACTAATTAAAGTCAAAGCCAGTGTAATAATATTGCATCACTAATTCACGTAAAGATATTTAGCTGAGAGCCTTATGGTCATAAAAAATCTTTGCCAAAAATATGTTCCACTTCTCCATGTGCTTTGACCAACTCTTTTGGTTTTGTGCTACATAAGGATTTGGCATTAAAAGATGTCTCATAAATTAACAGAAACTCTCATGGAATGTTTTGCTCCAAATGTTTCAGAAGTAAAGAAATCCTGCATTCAGACAAGTATAATTTTTTCTTCATTTTTACTCTTAATCATTCATTCACGTGTACTTGAGCTGCTCCTCACAAATCTCTTGCCACCTGAACTCCTCTGCTTCATAATATTCTTTTATCCTATAAACTATTTCTCTCTCCTATACTCTTACTACTTCCTCTTTCCTATTCCCTCTGCCATTTCATTCTCTGCATTGTTTCATAATTTGCTTTTGGCCTCACAGTAATTCTTCTTCCCTTTCCTTATATTAATAATGCTTTCTGTGAGTCGTGAATGACAAGGATGTCTGAACAAATCCAGTATCCTCTTTTATTCTCCACAAAATCATGTGAACAAAAAAGTTCTGTCTGCATTTCACAAGGACAGAGAATACAATGCCCTGTACTCAGAGGAATAGGTTATGGTTTAGTCTTCTTTGACTAAAGAACTTCATTGAGAGTGGCAGGAACTAAAGCACCTTAGAGATTACTGTTTGTTCCAGATGAATTGTCATTGTCACTCTGCAATCCATGATCTTTCTGCCCTTCTTTACTGAAGTTGTCTCATAATTAACAAAGCTACTGTGTCCTGAACCTTGTAAATACTGTCATAAAGGGCATTACTTGGATTGTCCAGCTGGCAAAGAGAGTTTGGCCCTTACAGGAGCTTTGAGCATCCTGTTCTGCAGGTGACATTGATTAGATGTGCTGTAAGGAAAAGATGACATTTTAAAGGTTTGAATATGCAAATTATTTTACTCCCCACAGAAGGGATAGCATTATGAAATGTTGCAGAAATGACTCTTACTGCTCATTGAAAAAAAACACTAAAAAAAGGAAAAGGTTCATACCTCCTCACATACTTTGAGAGAAGGAGCAAACAGGAGCTAAAACTGGAATGGCCTGAGATAAATTTGTATGTTGAAAACTATCTTTACCACTTACATTTTCTATTCTCTTAAAAGTGTGGACACTGAGTGGTTTTCATGTCTTAGTTCCGTGACTGAGACAGTTTGCTGTACAGGTCAGCAAGCTCTCTGCCCTCCCTCTGTCTGGTGTCATAGACACAGCAACTCCAGGCCTTCTTCCCACATGGCCAGGAGATTCCTGATGATCTCTCTCACCCCCTCTTCCTTTCACACCCTCCTGCCAGCAGCAGGGGTGATAAGCAAACCTTCCCTCTGCACTGCAGTTCATCTCACGATTCCGTTTCCTCCTAGCTGGGCATAGCTTCAGACCTATCAAGTCTTGTTTGGTAGAAGACTCACAAAAGTATTTCAGGAGTTTCCCTGCAGTCAGTTTTTCTTCAAATTTCTAAATGGTTAAATCACAGACCTTTCTCCTGTAGGAGAAGCCCACAAGTTTCCTCTGCAGAGATAACCTGCTGGATCTGTTACCTGCACTTACCCCTGCCTGGTGTTTAGCAAAGCAGAAGAGAGAAGCTTCTCTGTACTTCAACTAGGGGTGCAAAATACAGTCAGATCCTGAAACGAAAAGGTTTTCCTCCTGCAAGGCATACTCCCTAGTGTCAGCATAGAGCAAGGACTCCCATGCTTGGACTCAAACCTGATAAATGGTTCTATGCTCCTGCATGGTCAGAACCAAATTAATATATGAGGAGCCAGTATAAAAAAACCAAACTAAATCCAAAGATATAAGTTAAATATGTTTTCATCTTTTTGTAACAACTTAAAACCTGTTTAATCTTTTTTTTTTTTTTATAGGTATAGATGTGGGCATTGTATAGGTATATAGGTATAGATCTGCTCCCTTTTCAACCAGATTATTCACTGTTTTCCACTGCAGAAGTAGTTAGCAAAAGTAATATAAGAACAGAGATGTGCAAGCAGAGAGAGAAAACTGAAACCTCATGAAACACAGCTTCAAGAAATAAACATTCACATAACCCACATAATTATGAGCCAACAGACATATTCTTCAACATCAAGGCTCTTCCCCAGTTGTCCAATTAATATCATTTCCCTTTTAGTAGTAGCCATCCTGAAGATATTTTTTGCATTTTGCCAAGCATGAGCCATGTAACTTTATTTTGTTCTTTCTTAGCTAGCTCTTCAATCATTTATCTTCAGGACTGTGATTCCAAGAAAGCATCAAAGCATTACAGAAGTGATGAGCTACAAACAGTGCCCAAACTAGGCATTGCCAATCTTCTATTTTAAAATAATTGCATGAGGGATACTGACATGAAAAAGCAAGCTGTGAACTATTATTAAATAAACAGCTTAGCTCTTATATAATTCGGAAAAGAGTCAAGAAAAACAAAACAGAAGTGGATCAAAAACCTTTCTGCCTATGAAGGTTAGTGGGGACATGTCACCAAAACTTTACAGGAACAGTCCTCACCAGATGTTCGGATACTGTCTTATTAATGTTAGATCATTACTATCATATTTTATTTAGTGATGTCAAACATAAAATGTGATAAAATATCAAAATGGGAACCTTGAACAATGAGAGATAGTCTTTAAAGTAGGCATTGATTTGGCAATGCTGGATGGCCCATTTTGGTGTCTGAATCCATATTTTTTACCACATGACTTACGTGGGTGTTTGGATGAGCAAACTCTGAATATGAGACCACAAGGACAGAATTTGGCTCAAAGAAAATGTGGGTGCTGAGGGCCAAACAGTTTTTCAAATCAGGATTGCAGCTTGGCTGCAAGAATTATTGAATTGAATGAGCCCCTGAATATACAGGCTTAAATGATCAAATGAACAAATGCAACCAGCACAAAAAATTTCCCTGAGGCACTTTGAAGTTGTGTCTCATGTTATAACTTGAGACATCAAATGGAGACATAAAGATTTGCCCTTTCTTGTGATATAGTGACCAAAGACCTCAGGATGCTTATATCATCGCACTTATTCTTTTCCATCTTCATCACACTATCCAGCTGAAACAAGTATTAAAGATGATTTGTGCATACATTTATGTAGATTGGTTACATATATAGCTACATTTAACACCAGTACATTTAAAAATATGGACTCAGTATACATTTAAGAGTTCATTTTAGCAATGTAAAGGTGCTTCCAATGTGCAAAATTGAAATATAAGGTCTTAAATGAAAGAGAAAGAGGAAACTTATGCACACTCATTCTCCAGAAGGAAATAGGATACAGTAATCTTTGTACAGATTTTAAGTCTTTACTTTTAACTAAAGTTCATGGTATGGTAATGAGCTGTTGATTTTTGTCTTCAGAAAATGTTTGCATCCAGTAGAGAGGCTTTAGACATCTGGCATATGTAAGCATGGAAAAGGGTTATTGCCTAAGGGATAATAAATGAGGGGAAAAGCATCCCTCCAAATGCACTCAAAATGAAAGATGAGGTTGGTATCTTTGCAGTTGGAAATTGTCTGTCATCTCTTAAGGTTATCACAAGTCACTCCAATTATAAAGCATGTTATAAATGATTTTTAAATGTCTTAAAACAAATAATATAATTAAGCAAATATTTTACTCATTTTTGTGAGAAAAATATATTGAGACTTAAATTTTCCATGTGTATCAATTCTATACACCCTTCAGTTCAAATAAACAAGATTTAATACAGCTTGAAAAAATTTACTGGGTGACCCTGGAAAACCAACAGAAACATGTTTTAAATCTCACTAAATAATGACAAAATGCCTCAGACAGAATGCTACATCACCATAAAATATATATAATCACTTTTTAGAACACTCCTGGGTAATGGAAGATGTCTTCCTGTTTTTAGGTCAGTGGATCAATGTATTTGTCTTTCCAGAACAGAAGTGGTTTTGTATAACAGGATGTCATGCCCTGAGAGAAAGGGGAAAGTAAGAATGGAGGTCTCTAGATTAAATCACTGTGAACCTGAGCACAGACTCATAGCAGCCAAAGCATTCTAAATCACAGCCCATCAGTCCAATCTCCAGGGGCCTACATAGGTTTGACAATAGTTGGCATCTATGTTTTAAAATCCACTGATATAATAATAAGCACATATTTTATGGGGAGAAAAATATTCAAGCTTGATTGTTAAACTTTGTGTTGTGTTGTGGGTTTTTTTTTATTTGATTTGTGGATTTATGTGTAGGGATTTTACCTGGTAGAACAGAGAACAGCAGGTAGAGAAGACACAGGACTTTGAAGAGAGTGCAGACTTCTCACTGGTTCATCACCAATCTCAAACCCATCATTTTAAACCATTTTTTTTTCCTGAAGGATCATACTGAAATATAATAAAAGAGCACAGAGGGTAAAATTCTCTCCAATCTGGGAGAAGAATTTTTTACTGATTTAGTCATTATGAGGAAAAAAGTCATGATTAAGTGTCATGAGTTCTGTCATTTTTAGTTAGCTTTAACTCAGTCAGCATCATGTCTCACTCCAGTTCTAATTTATAAACTTAGAAAGTAGGTAAAACCAAAATCCATCAGGGCTGTTAGAGCAGTGGTTACAGAAATTCTCTCTAGAATTCATTTCTGCTTGCTTTTTATAAAAGTCTCTATATATACTTTTAAAATAGATTCTACATTACAGATATATTTTCTTCAAAAGTACTGGGGCCCCTGTTACCTTTCAGTAAGCTTGATCTGCATGGCTAAATCTGAGCTCTGCAGTAACATTCTTTGGACAGTTGGTTTTTCTCTGAGCTTTCAACACACTAGTATCGCTACAGGAATGAATGAAAATATTAGAAGCATGCCTTTGAAGTTGTTCTAAGCATCAGGACTTGAAAATAATCCAGGACAAAAAAATTGAGCTATTAATGATGAACAATAACAAATATTCAATAGTTATACGCACTGAAAAAATTAATTAAGAGACTAAGAAAAACAATTTATTGCCTGATGTGTAAAGAAAAATCAGACAGTAGGGGCAACATCAGCTGTTCTGGGGTACAGGGATACTATACTCATATTAATCATTAACCTAGCTGAGTCATTTCTAGCTTGAAGAAAGTAAGCTTCTTTCAAGGTCTGCTTAGTTCTAAGAGTTTGTTCTGAGAGCACAAGAGAACATCTTGTGCCATTCAGAATGCTTGCCATTCTGAAGCAGGTTTATGAAAAGAATACTTCTCTGGTTTTTAATAAGGTAAAGGTCAAATTGCTAAAGAAAAAAAAAAAAGTGTAAAAAACCTGGCAGTTCTCAAGAAATACCAACCCTGTTTGGTGTCTCTAACTCTTATATGAGTGTCTGGTCTTGAAAACTGTTCTACGGGTGTCAACATCATTTGAGTACTGGGATTTCCAAATAAAGAATTGGGAAAAACCAGTGCTGTTCAAGATTTATAAAAATGTTCAAGTAAAAATTCTGAGGTCTGAAAAAAGTAAAATTTTATTTCAGATGTGCTGGCCAACCTAAAACAATAAGGGAAATCAATTATAATTTTGTTGTTCAAGTCATAACTTTTCTCCAGACAACTTAAATACATTTTTTCAGAGGGCAATTATTCCTTTAAAGGTGACCCTTTGTGTCAAACCCAGCTGTTTCTTGATTAATTTCAACTGCTCGCACTCTTTTCCAAACCATGCAAGAACAAACTTTTTTTGTAGCAAAGTAGTCACAGGTGTATAATGCATAAATCCACGGGAATTGTCAGCATATCAGAAAAGCAAGGGTTAACACCCAGTAACAGTACAGAAGTCCAGAACTGATGGCTGTTTACTACCCAGACTGGACTTTAAGGGGTTGATAATGATTAGAGCCAGTGACAACAGTTAGAAAGACTGACCCGTGGAAATATCTGCCCTTTTATCTCCACCTCACTATGTAACAGCTGGGAGGAAAACTGCAGATTTTCACAGGACAAGTGGCTCTTCCTCCCTTTGAGAGCTTTCAACACAAAGAATTAAGGAAAGAACTAGGTGAAATATATATTGTGGTACGTATGAAGATGAAAGAATAAAAGCTGAAGAGCTGTGAGTAGGGTCTAGGCAATAGGAAAGGGAAGTAAGGGGACAAGTGGGCCAAGATATTGATGCAGTGAGGGGGAAATGTTTGAAACAAACCTCCACAAGGAAGAGATGCTTTAAAATTATGCTTTCGTATCTGTTCTATTCAGGGTCTGTAGGGATTCCCGAGCTCGTGTTCAACACTGAGATTTTCTCATGGATGTTTTTGCATTGTGTGTGTGGAGGAATTTGTTACACCAAATACCTGGTTTGATGCCTGGCCCATAGAATTACATTAGCAATTTCTATAGGGTTTTTTTCCACATTTCCATTCACTGAGAGAGTGTTTTTACTGAGTCAGCTTATCACAGAATGTGTTTAATTAATAGTTTATTAAAGATGTTTTATAGTAGTAAGCAATAATAAAACAA
Source organism: Melospiza melodia melodia (assembly GCF_035770615.1). Classification (NCBI taxonomy): domain Eukaryota; kingdom Metazoa; phylum Chordata; class Aves; order Passeriformes; family Passerellidae; genus Melospiza; species Melospiza melodia. The sequence goes on along the minus strand of NC_086194.1, from coordinate 119,655,633 downwards.
CAAATTCAGATTTCCATTGTATATAATGTTACGATAATTACTAACATCTCAGTCTAGGTGCTAGGGGACATAACTTTTTCTGTGTTGGCTGAATACCACTGTATTCAGCTTTCCAGCCCTCTTCATCAAAGCACACTTGGTAAACGGTTATGGAGATTTTTCTATCAAATTGAATCTTTAAACATTTTTTTCTCTTAAGGTAAGAATTTTCATTTTTATGCATTTTAAAAATGTGTTTTTATTAAACAGTTCCTTTAAAATATATTAAAGGATAGCTTATTATTAATTGATAGCATCCTGTCCTTTGGCAAAAGAAGAGCTTCTAGATATGAAAAAAAATAGAATTAGTGATCTCATGCAGCATCCATTTCCCTGAAGTGCAGAATGCATCAGCTCTGATACCTATACAAAACCAAATTTAAATGTAGTTTTCTTTTACATAAAGCGGATAATGAAAACTATTTTAGCCAGTGCTTCTGCAATGGTAATGGCAGGTAACTGAGGAAAACTTTGGCTGAAATATGGCATTAATGCTCTTTCTAACAGCCAATGCATTAGTTATACCAGCGAGCTGGAGATCTAATGCAATCTCCTAGGGTTCTGCAGAAAATCCACAAAATACATTTGGAAAACAAATTCTGAGTCTCACACAATGGTGATTAATATTTCTGAAAACTTGTGACTACCCTATAAACAGTCAGTCCACTGCCACTGAGAGCCATTTCTCAATCAGAGATAAGGACAAGTACACAGAAGTCTTGCTGAGGACAGATTTCAGTTAGTGAACTAGGCACAACAGGATGCGGTCCTGGTGCATAATATCACAAAGCCAGAAAATATGCTGAGGTGTACCAGGGCTGCTGGCTGTAACTCTTACATTAGGTAATGAATAATCCTCTATTTTCACAATTTCCTTAGAAATTTCCAATGGCTGACCTTTTCCAGGGCAGAAGAAAACAGAGAGGAAATTGCACTAAGCAAATATTTTTTTAAACCATAGCTTAATTACCTCATTTCTCCACGAATTGCTGAACAGTGGACACAGATACATGCAGTCACATCTGCAGCCCTGAATTCTGCATCTATTCTTTGAGGAGCATAATAATGATTAGAAAATAGTTCCCAACTACTAAAGGTGTGTTAGTGAAAGGCACTGATCAGTGCCACATGTAAAGAAATGTCAAGGTTCTCTGGAAGAGCATCTACATCTGGAAACTTTTAGATGCCAGCTAGGGAGGAAGAAGGATAAATGTAGACCAAATCTGTCTATTCTTTGGCATTTGCAACAGAAGTAGCTGAGTCAGGGTTGCAGTGCTGAAATTCAGAAGGGAGAAGCAGTTTCTTCCGCAGCAGATAAAGGTAGAGTGATCATAGGAATCAATGTGCTTCTGGGATTTCTCCTGTAAAGCTTTGGATTCAATTGAATTGAAAATGTAAAATCTAGGAATACTGGAAATTCAGTAACATTCAAATATCCAAACAGAGATGACATTTCAGAAACCAAATGGGGTTTCTCTGAAAACTGCAAGGAGAAATATTTTAGAGTAGACCTAAACCCCTGCTATTTGTAGCTAAAACATAGTAGGAAACAGGTAATTTTTCACTTCTTTCTCAATGTGCCTTGATGGATGTCACTCAAAAACATATCACTGTTTGGACTGGATTCAGTCTGCATTTCATGTTTGCATTCGAATTTAGGTCTGTCACAACTGATAAATAGTGATAAATGTGACATTACTGCGTCTAAAGATCATTAAATGTCAGCTCTTGCACTGGCAGCAAAATGGCTGGCAGAAAGTCAATGATGCAGGAACTGTATGGAGTGTGAAGAGCAGAGATGGATCTAGGGCAGCAGGGAGTCGTGCAAGCTGTGAGCAATCAATCAATCATTTTATGCTGAGGGAGAACAAAATGAGATGTAAAGGGAGTTCACTGTGTACAGGTAGAGAGAAAAACTTCTTGTTTATAAGTGTTTTGATTCATGTGTGTGTGCATTTAGTAACCATGAAGAAAAATAATAGGCCAGTAAAAAACATTCATTGTACTCCAGCCAATTTCTTTGGATAATTCATCTAAAAATTTATATTCTACTGTGGGTTTCAAAAATTATTTCTTTATCTATTTATCTTATTTATTTGTTGCTAGAGCCTGGATAGTTTAAATTTATTATTTCCTAATTTTGAGTATTATCATAACCTGCAAAAATTTGTGTAAATAACATAATTGGCTTCTGATTTAGACAGAAAACAGTAAAAACCTCCAGCAATACAAAAAACAGCACACACATGGAATCCTTTTATGTAAGAGCATCTTCAAGCAAGTATATGCCAACTGACTTATTTTTTTTTCATGAACATGAACAATATTAAAAAAAATATGGCACAATTTTACTTTTCTTGTTTTGAGGAATAAATCAAGACCAGATCCATTTGGATTTTTGGAGTATGCCAACAAGAAAGTGCACAAACTTGATGTAATGACTTTTTTCCATAAAGATTACCTAGTTTGGTTCCAAAAGTTATGCTTTGAGTAACACAATACTCTTCTAAAAGAAACATATTTCTCTCTTCAAGCCAATTTCTATAACCCAATCAAGACTGAGACTCTTTTGAAAATTCTAGGAAATACCTTTTTCAATTAGAAAGTGTTTTAAAAAAAGGCAAATAAAAAAGCAGTCCTTTCAAAACAATGTAAACTCTCTGTAGCATTTAGTGTCCCCTACAGGATTTTCTTGTTGGCCTGTAAACATACACTATTAACCATATAGTTACAGTGACAAATGCAGAAGTTGAATTCCATGTATTTGCCTTATGCAAAAATGAGAAAAAAAATCTTAGCTATGTTTTCAGCCCAAAAAAAGAGGTGATCTGAATTCAAGCTCAATGTTTAAGCAATCTTAGAATAGTGTTAAATAAACAAGACTGTCTGTGTGTCTGTAGTACATATGATTCGGATTAAGTATTTCCCTTCTTACAAGCCATTCAGACCTTACACTTTGAGAAAAATCTTTTACTAACCTCCAAGTGTATTTAGATCTAAGGCAATGTTAGAAGTGTATATTATAGATTTCTTTTAACATTGCTAGCAGGAAGATGCCCAGGACATTGCTCCTTGCATGGATGGGGAGCTGCTCAGTGAGAGTGCAGTCTGATTTCTAGCCAAAGCAGACTCAAAGTCCTGCTTGTTCGGTGCCCACTTTACACAGACTGTACCATTTGAAATGTCACATTTTTCAGAGTAATTACATCCTCTCACACAGACATCTTTCCAGAGTTCACACCTCTTTGTCACCAGAGTCATCTCTTAAGTAAAATCAGAAGTACTTGAATACACGGAAAAAGTAACAAGGGACACGGACAGAGACAGTAATTACTGAACACCAAGTTGGCCCTAGTTCTTCTCTCAAATAGTTAGGACTGGTATCAACCACACAGTTAGGCTCCCATCTTTCTTACCACAGGGAGTGAAAAGGAAACAATGAAAAGAAAAGAACAAAGAGTAAGAATCTGAAGACTGATTTATCTTTTAATACATAATATGTGTTAATTCATTAATTATATTTCATAATTTCATTGAATAGTTTGACAAATGAAGCAGAACCTGTGTCATGTGCAGAGGTAAATTAAACAATAACCAAATGTGAATAATATGTATTTGTGATTATTTTGTCTGGAATAGAGATAATTTTCTTCATGGTAGAGGGTATAGGGCTGTGTTTTTGATTTGTGCTGAAAAAAATCTTAGCACAGGGAAGTATTTTGCTTCCACAGAGCAGTTCTTGCACAGAGTCAAGGCCTTTTCTGCCTTTCATCCCACCCCAACAGTGAGGAGTGGGGCACAAGGAGTTGGGAGGGGACACAGCCAGGACAGCAGAGCCCAAGTGACAAAGGGATATTCCATGCCATATGGTGTTATGCTCAGTATTTAGACACAGGGGAAGAAGAAAGAAAGGGGAAACATTTGTAGTGATGGCGTTTATCTTCCCAAGTCATCACTGTGCATGATGGAGCCCTGCTCTCCTGAGGATGGCTGAACACCTGCCTGCCCATGGGACTTGGTGAATTGAGTCCCTGTGTTGCTTTCCTTGCATGCACAGCCTTTAATTTATCTATTAAACTGTCTTCATCTCAACCTATGCATTTTCTCACTTTCACTCTTCAGATTCTCTCCCTCTTCCACCAGGGGAGAGTAGGCAGGTGGCTGTGTGTAGCTTAGCTCCTGGCTGGGCAACTAATATTGCTAACCTCAACAATATTAAGAGATAATTAGATAAGTCAAGCATCTGGCAGCTACCAAGCACCAAAGTGTGACTTCTCTTTACATTTAATCTATAATTATATATCACAATATGAAGATACAGAATAAGCAATAATAAACCCATGAGGTCTTTGTTAACATGACATCCTTTAATGAAACTCACACAGCAGTAACCCAAGGCAACATTACAATACAGAACAATAGAAAGATGATGTAAATATGTGGAAACAAAATTGAGAAATCTAAGGCACAAAATAAAGCATTATAACATATGGATATAACAGATACTGAGTCCTAAGCTGGTTGAGTATGCATAGACAGGATCCCATATTTGAAAAAGATGCTGACTTTCTCCAGCTTATCCACAGGAAAGACAGAAGAGTTTGAAAAGCCAAGAGAAAGTGAAAGTTTTCTATGAAGAAAAAGATAATGAATTGAGTTTATTTAATCTTGTAAAGTTGGAAGAGAAAGTTTTTAAGAGTCTTCAAATACATGAAAATTGCTTTGAAGAGGATATAAACACTTTCGAAGAAGTTATGAAGACATTTGGGTAAGAAATCACAAGAAAACCTTAACAGATATTTAAACATAGAAAAAGATTGCCTACCAGAGTCGAAAAACTCCAATCATGTGAGTTTTGTGAAACAGTTGGAGATGAATTGAAAGAATGACTCAGATATAGACAATATTGTTCATGTCAAGGGGATGGACTTAATTACCACTTAGAAAAATGCTTAAGCTGTGGCTAAATGCTGTTAAAATCTGCTTCACAAATGTATAGGAGATAGAATAAAGGGTGATTTTTTTCCCCTTCTATCTAAAATGGATGGGTGATATCATTACCCTCCTTGCATGCTAAAGGAAAATCTTTGCTTATTGACCATGTGTTGTAATCTTCCATATTCACTGTTTGAACTCAATGAAAAAGCCAAAAGGTAATTTTCAGTTCTCAACTATAATATCAATAGGCTTCTACAGTATGAATAGAATATTAAAATGTTTTACACAAAGGAAGGAAAATCTCTAGGAACCTTAGCACTTGGAGTTATAATATATTGGAGGAATAACAGAAGCAGGTTATCTATTAGAAAGCTATACTTGGAGTTAAATAAGAAATTAAAAAAAAAAAATCTATCTTTCTTGAAGAAATCAAGATTCAATCCTTATTAACAACTGAAGTCCTGCAGAAAAGTTCAGAATAGAGATGTAATACTGGTTCTTTCACTTTACGCTTTTGTTAACATGTATTAAGAGGATGGAAAGGGAGGATAAAGCAAAAGGAAAATGTAACAACAGTGAAATGGTTTCGATTAGTTAAATATGTTTGTTGTGATATTTTCACTCTTGTGGAGCAACAAAATTCTTGACCTCCACAATTGTGAAAAGTTAATTTTTAATTTTTTTATAAATTTCAGCAAGTGTTTGCTCCTTCTGTTGTCACAACATCCATATGTAACAAAAGGTATTTTACCCACTAAATTTCTTTTAGATTTTCCTTCTCAAAAATTAACACCTGTTCAAAGTAACTTATTGGGGAATAGGAATGACTGTTTCTGTGTTCTCATTCGAAAAGGATTTGCTTAATTCACTGAGATCATTCAATATTTTGCTAAAAAGCCTAAAGAGTTTTCTGCCTCTCCTCTATTTTTTTTTTGCTGCAAAATTGTTTTTGTTAATGATAGGAGTTTATTTCTGCCTTGTGCTATCAAGCCTTGTTATGCACAGAAGGCATTAGTCATGAGCCCTGTTGCTAAAGCAATTCCCTACCCATGAACCTCACCTCACCTGCTCAAGCTGACACTTTTGAGTGTCAAATCCTCCTCCCAAACCAATCAGTACTCTCATTTGCAAAACTTGCACCATAAGATTTCTTCATTTTCATTGATTTTTCAGTTATGCCGTTGTCAGTGTACAGTGCTGATCACAGAACTGCCAAGAGGGAAGGCTGCTGGCTGAAGGAAGGGAAAAGAATGACATTTTTATACATGCTACCTAAGTTATATTTATGTAGTGAGCATATTCCTCTCTCAGGTACTTGAAAGGAGTTGCACTGCTGTCTGTATAAGTCTTGTTCTTTGTGTTTTACAGCTACCTAGATGAATATTAATATGAGACATTGAGGGTAAAGTTAAGAAAGTTACTTGTAAGCCTTGGATAGTATTTTTTTTCAATCCATAAACAACAACAAAAAAGGATCTCTGGTTTTCATTTTAAGGAGAACGTATCACTTCTGCTCAGTGTAGCAAGGAGAAAGTTTCAAAGAAAACATGCACTTCTCGACAAGCACAAACTGTGAAATGTATTAGAAAATAAAGGTTTTAATGTCAATTATCATTAAAAACCTTATTTTCAAAAACACTTCACAGTTTAGTCATGCTGAGAAGCGCTTCTCATCTTTGAAATTTTCAGCCTGCTACACTGAGCAAAATGGGTGCAATTTTCTTTTAATTGTTTTGAACACCATGTGTGAGAGAACATGACAGAATGCAAATTGCTTCTACAAGATGTAAGCAGCAAATAAGTTGTTGAATTTTGTGGCATCTCTCTGTGAGCTGAAAGCATGAGATGCATTACTTTTTTAGCAATAGGTCAGGGAGGAATATCTCTCTCTCCCTTGTTTGTTCTTTCCCTGGTTTTAGTTTGCAATTCAAGACAAGAAACCAAGAGGTTTCATGTTCATAGTGCAGTAAGAGTTCTGTCCTCAGCAGCAATAGCGGAGACCTTGGGTCAGAGCTAAACCAGACTCACAGCATTTGGGGTCTTTCAAAGTCACCTGTCTGCCTCCTAGCTATGCATACCATAATGCAAACTGCAAAGCAATCTTTTTTCTTTAGTCTTTCTAGCTAGCCAGGCTGAACTAGGGCAATAAATTATTATGGACTAAGCTCCACCATGCATTAGTCATAATGTAGTGCCACATTCTTTTACACAACAGACCAGCATCTAGTGCTAATCCTTGTCCAGTGAACAATATATACTGAGAACTAAAAAATAATAATGAAATACACTGACTGCCCAGGTTTTGGTGGTTTTTTCCCCCAGAATCTCTGCAGAGCCAGGTATTTCTATTTTAACCAACTATTACACACATACAGCAATATCAAAACAGGAAGAGGGCAAAACTCAGACTGTCCATGAAATGAGGCAATTAGCAATAGTGAAACAAACACTTTGGTTCTATCTCATATGACCAATTAGGCACTATTGATGAGGCTAGCAGAAGTTTCCCTCTGTAGTACTCCTCTGACTTTGCCTAGCTAGTTCGCTTTCTGCAGCACTGGGTTATAAGGCACAGTGGTCCGATTTCTCTTTGAAAGCCTCTAATGATCTGACAAAAGTTTTCAGTTGAGTTGCAATAGAAATTCCCCCAGGATAATTTGACATTGCATTATTATTGCAATAGTTTCTACAGATATTCCAAAGTCAAATTAATATAATTCTTGTAGGGGTAAGTGCTTTCTGCAATGTGGTTTCTTTGTGCAACATGACAGAGCTGTCACACTATTTTTATCAAACTTCTTGTGGTTTCAGAAAAAAAAAAACTTCTCTTGTTCTATCTTCATGTAGGAAACAAGGTTACTCCTGGACATCATCTTGCACTTCAGCTGCCCAGGAAAACTTGAACTTTATGATATTCAATTCAATTTCTGATCTTTTGGATGGAGGTTCCATGTGAATTTCCATACCTGTTCTCACTATTAAAAAACTGACAGAAATGAATAAATAACAGGATAAACAGGATTACGGGATTTTTTTTTTTTGTGAGAAAAAATTCACTGAGCCATAACATAGAGCATATCTACATATAGCTGGAAATCTGTGTAAGGATTGCTTGAGGCATTCTGAGCCCACCATTAATGTCGCAGGAAAGGATTTTCTTTTTATAGCACAATAGAAGGAGACTCTTTTGAGACAAATTAAGGGATATGTCTGCAAAGGACTGATTAATAAACGTTTTTGTAGAAACCACAAGTACAAGAATGCTGAAGGTATTCTGGAGTGCTCCTTTCCATTCTTTCTCTCCTTTTCAAAGATAAAGAAATGAAGTCTATTCTTTTTCTTGTTCTGTGTACATGAAATGAGTTTTATCCTATTATAAATTTGGTCTTCTTATTTTACTTAAACATGACCATTATTCTTTTAATTCATTTACTCTCAAGGCACATCTGGATTACAAACATTTGAAATCGAGATAGAAGTCTTGCTCATTAAACATGAAAGGCAGCTCTCTTCAGCTTAAGCATAAATGTCAAAACTGAAGATTTTCCCTGAACACTCAAAAGCAAAACTATTGAAGAACTTTTTCTACTAAGGTTGTATGTGTGAGCAAGCCATGTTTAAGAATGACCATAGATAAATCCACATGGTATAGACATTTTCTCATATTCTGTATGGCAAGAATGAATTAAACATTGTTTCATTGCATGAGCTATCATGAAAGTAACTGCTTAAAAAAAAGAAAAAAAAAAAAAAAAAAAGAGAAGCAACCAGGTATCAAAAACGTTCATTGATATCTACTTTCTTCCCACAGTGTAAAATGAAAAGATATGTTTTTGTATACCTCGTGTTTTTTACATTTTAAGTCTCAATGTTTGTAGAATTCTGATTTTTCACCATATCAAACATAACTTTGAAAAATTTTCAACAGTGTTTAATAAAGGTCAAGTTGTCTTATTTGAGTCATATTAAAGGTGTTCCTCAGTTCAGATCACAAAGCATTCTTTTCTTCCTTCAATCTCACATATTTCCATTACAGTCCGGATAGCTGATTTCTGTCTGTGACCTCTCTTTTAAGTCTTCTAAGGGGAAGTAGGGGAATATTTAATTTTAAATTAAGTCTTGTGTGCAAGCTAATCAGAAAGGGAACAAGTCCTGGAGGCACATCAAGACAAAAATTACAAGAAAGTATACCATGAATGAGACATTGCTGAGAAGAAAAAAATCATTGCAGAGCTTTTTAAGCTCTCTATAACCTTGCGTAAGAAGGCTGTTATGTGCCTTAGGTATTCTTGACACGACCTTTTTATTGCCCTTTCATACTGTACCCTTGCTGACTCTAAGTACAGAAAAAAAGCAGGAAATTTATGCTTTCTATATATTTTATATTGGACTCTTCACTTTGGCATTTGGAGCCTAATTGAGACTGTTGCTTTTAATAAGAAAAGAGAAAATGTATAAGAAGACCTCAAAGAAGTAGGCAAAATTTATTCCAAATAAATTCAGATATTAATATATCACATAATTTTAATTTTGTCATAGAAGCATTAACAGATTGTAGAACCTTTTCTATACAGATAATTAGTCATAAATAGTGTGTTATTGATCATAACTCCATATAATTTGAAGGTCTTTTTATTACAGGTTGGTTTGCATGACAATAGTCCTGCAGGTGACAGACGGGGTACAACTGTCTCAAGGGGGGAATGTTAACACGGCTCATTGAAACAAATTTGAAGGGGCAAATGGATACAACCAGGCTCACCAGAGAGTGTTGATCTAGGAAAGAGTGTCTGGAAAGCTGCCTAGTAGATATGAACCTGGGGATACTGGCCAACAGGTGGCTAAAAGTCATCCAACTTGTGCCCAGGTGGCCAAGCAGGCCAATGGCATCCTGATTTGTTTCAGGAATAGTGTGGCCAGCAGGACCAGGGCAGAGATTATCCCCCTGTACTCAGCACTAGTGAGGCTGGAATTTGACGTGAGCATCTCGAATTCTCTGCCCAATTTTTGGCCCCTCACTACTAGAAAGATGTTGAGGTGCTAGAGCAGGTCCAGAGAAGGGCAACGAAGCTGGTGAAGGGTCTGGAGCAAAAGTCCTGTGAGAAGCAGATGAGGGAGTTGGGATTGTTTAGCCTAGCAAAAAGGAAGCTCAGGTGGGATCTTATCACCCTCTATAACTGCTTGAGATGATGCTGCAGTGAGGTGAGGGTTGGTGCCTTCTCCCAGGTAGGAACAGGCTGCTCAGGGATGCATTTGAGCAAGCATTCCTGGAACTATTTAAAATATGAGTAGATATAGTGCTTAGGGACATGGTTTACTGGAGAACATGGCAGTTCTGGATTAGTGGTTGGACCTAACGATTAGAGATCATTTCCAACCTGAATGATTTTATGATTCTACAATCTACATATAATTAATCATAATCACTTCCATGAGCATGAGTTGTATTACATACACAGCCAGAAACCGACTACAATTTTGGTCCATCCTGATACACAAATATGAAAAAAGTCTTACAATACATTGTATAGATGTAAATACCAGTAGCAAATAAATATGCTGTGTGTTCTAGGCGTGGCAACTAAACGTGAGACTTGGGTTTCTGGAACACTGAGAAATGAGGACCTAGTGCAAGAGATGTACAAAGCCTAAGGCAGGACTATAATGAATGTCTTCTATGATGCAAACCCTCTGTGACAGAAGCTTGCATGTATGATATTCTTTCCAAAACCAGAGTTCTCATCAATTACCAACATATATGTGGGTAAGAAGCCTTACCAAACAGCCTAAACACCTTTTATATGGTGAACATATCATAACTGTTTCAGCTTTTGTAAAGTATGAATTTATATTAAAATTATATAGCTGATTCCTCTAAAGGAACTTGAGAATGTGTGCTATAAGAAGAGTGATGAGTCAGTGAAATTTCAATTTAAAAAAATGCCCTTGGTGGCAAGAAGCTGAGCAGTGCGCAATGTTTCAATTGCTTTGCACATCTTAGAGTGTCCTTCAGTTCAAACACCTCCTTAGATCAGCAAAGGTCTATGCTGTAAGTGACAGCACTGAGCTTCCTATACGTGCATGAATTATTCATTTCCTAAATAGATACATTAAAAAGAGAGCTATTTAGAATTTAATGAATATTAATAAGACCATTCACCAACATACCACATATATCTATGCTAAAGAAATCAATATGGAGGTATATTTATTATCAGCGTGCCTGGAAACATGCAACACTTTTCCACTAATATCAGAAAAAAAAATTCACTTTCAAGACCAGAGTTACTTAATCTTCAGCATTCTGAAAGCACAGAGGGATTTTACTGAATTGAAAGCAGGATATTACAGAGAAAGGGACGATTAATAAAGGCCCTATTTGCTTAAACCTTGTGCAAAAATTGGTCTCTAAAGGAAAAGTTAATTTCCTACTAAGTCACATTCACAAAAAGATAAACATTCTAAACTACAGACAGCAAATACAAATGTCTACACCACGTAGTCAGATCTAGAGTTTTGCTTTATTTTAACACAATCCTGCATCCCTTACTCTGAAATTGTCTGTCAATCAGACCACAAAAATAGCAAATTATTTAGCAGTAGAGTGATATGCTGAAACCCACAGAGATCGAATTTTAATAGCAATCCCAAACAAAACCTTCAATTTCCTAATCTCCTTTTTTTAAAACACTTAGGGGAGTTGAAATTCACTTTTGAATTTGTACAAGTATTTGTGACAACATGTCTTCTAGTCATCATTCAACACTTTAGAATTCTTAAAAAATAAGGTGCAGAAATACAAAGTGTAGCACTTATCTTTTGCATCAGTCAGGCACCATATTTTGAAGCACTTCTGCATCCAAGCTAAATTATTACACTAATTCACGCTGGCACAACTTCTTGCAATCACAGGTTTTTGACCATAAGTTAACATCAACACAGTTGCACAGGCTTGCTGGAAATTCTGCAGTTGCTCCTTTGCAGGTAATCAATTTGCCTATCAAGAAAATGTTGTGCTTAGGAAGTTTTCTTCCTTCAGCCCTCCCTCCATACCATCCTTATTATTTTCTTCCCTCTCCATTTAAGGTTGGTGACAATATTTTGTCTTTGGGATGGATGCACTCTCCACTTCTACTTCAGATCCACCTTTGGGTTTTCAGAGATCATAAGAATCACTGGGTCAATGTGATCATGATAAGGAATCCTTCAGATCATCTGGATTTCTTTACTACTGCTACCATAAATTAAAATGAACTTTTTTCTGGATAGTGACAATTAGACAAGCCAAAATTAGTTGTGTAGCATTAAGGGTACCTCAGACACAATGTGCTAAATAGAGTAATTCAGTTGATATGCACACATTGGGAAATCAGTTGGGTTGTGATCTCTGTGATCTGAATGAAGCTGAGTCACCTAGTACAGAGTCAAAACAGATGGTTGCAATAAAGGTAACCAGGATTCATGTAAGTGGTCTTCACAAAGTGACTCACCTGTCAATCAAGGCTTAGAACTCAGCAAGAAAAGATCACTGATTTAATCAAAAATTTTTGCCCCAGATTTAAAAATCTGTCACAAAGAGAAGAAAAGTTAACAAACAGAAAAACTAGTATTGCATCAAGGTCAGAGGTATAAGTCTTTCTCAACAAAATATTCTGTCAAAGACCCTGATGAAATTACACATGATAAATGTGAGAAGGCTTTTGACAGGATCAAGAGCACTCAAAAAATTATCTAGAACAGTGTTTTTATGTCTTTATTAAAGAAAATGTGGGGCTTTTTTAGAAAAAACATTTCTTAGTTTTAGTAATGTCAAGAATAACGTAGAGTAGGCATTCTGCAATTAGAACTGAGCTGTTTCCTAAATCTACCCACTTATAACCCTTTTTATCATTGTGCAAATCTCTTTACGCAGCCTTATAATACTGCAATTGGCCCCTTGTCAAAAAAATGCTGCTTAAGCATCTGCAGTTTAAAATCCCTCTCCCCTTTGCCTCATTTCTGATAAGAAAAAAAAAATCTAGTTACTTTTTTAGGGGGTTTTATTTCCTTGCTCTACCAGCTCAGTTGTAGCTGAATGCAAGGACTGAAGTGATCTACTATATTCAGATCTGGCAACAGTGGTGACAGTCCATTAAACACTGCTTCCTTCTATTCTCCCAGGTTTGGCAACATGAACTAAAGTGGATTCTTCCTTGGCCAGTTATCAGTCTTTGGTTCCTCCAAATCGAGCATTAGTTGTATGTAGAAGAGGAGTAACAACACAGTTCTGGCTATCTGAAGTCCTCAAGGTGCTGTATGATTATAAATACACAGTGTTAATTACATTTCTTTTATAGTAATAAAGCTTTCAGGTTTGAAGTTAAAAAATTCCCCATGGAAAACATTGCTGTTTCATTTAATCCAGAGTGCCTAGAGGAGATTCCATTTGCTGCTCTCAGTTACATTAAACACTTATTCTAGAAATCCATGGGGAATTTCTGTTACACAGAATCTTGAAGTATGCAGAGTTTTTCCAAATATATCAGATGATATAAAGCATGAAAATATGAATGATTTATACTAATATATATGGGGACTGCTCATTTAATTGGCAGACATATGTTTTCCTGTCACTAAAGGATTTAAAAGCTCTCAGTTGAAGTATATCTAATGTAAAGCTAAAAAAAATTATTAAAGTTAGTGCCTTTTCTTTGACAGAAGTTCTGTTTTCCCTCTCTGAAGTGGTTGAAGTAGCATGAATACATATCCTTGCTTTGCAATGTCAATTTTAGAAACAGGCTATATCAACTCTTATGCAGGAGTCATTAACAAGTTAATTTTCCTTGGCCTAAAACATTTTCATCATTTTTATTTCCATCTATTCAAAAACTGATAATAGCTATAACCAAGAAATCTGGTTCCTTGTTAGCATATTCCTACCAACTATTACCTTTCATCCCAAGAAAATAATCAGTGGCTCTGTGACTACAGTCAGATTCTCAACACTCTAGTCCAATAGTTGGTGCCCTTTTGGAAAATCATGGATAGCTAATGCTCTATTCTTATAAATTCCTTGTTGTTTTGCATCTTACTATCAAGATGCTTTGTATATTCCAGTGGGAAAAAAAAATCTATGAATACTTTCCTACATTTGATGGGGGTTGCAGTATTTCTGCCTCAACTACATTTTCACACAGAGGGATCAAGGCAAGTAAATCAGAAAATCACATATTGCATTCTAGGTAGGATATTGCAAAGGCTTCTAACCAGGTGTATATATTTTACAGAAGATTTTGTGCCTGGTTCTTTTGTGTGGAATCCAAATTTACCTGTTAGATGCTCATGTTCATGCATTACTGCATGCCGAGGTAACAGAAAAGAATTTCCATCCAGAATAAATCTATTTGGATACCTACAAATTTGGAAATTTATAGACTCTAAACAAGGGACAGAAGTACCATTAGGGAAACAAGTATACTGTGTATCTGAATCTTAAAAGGCGTGAAGGGATCTTTAAGAAATCTGTTGAAAAGCATTGAAGTTGATGCGTGGGGTCTTGCCCCAGTATGATCTTGACATGATGTTATTTGTCACGTCGATCAGGATCCTTGCCAAGGCATGCTGTTTCTCTGAGGCGGCTCTTGTGACAAAGCTTCCTTTCCAGGCATACCAGTATGGAGGAAGTAGTATCCAGCAGGTCAGACCTTTGAATACAACTTGGATTTTGCAGGGGCCATAGTCACGAAACCTCAAAGTGTTTCTAGGCCTTATAATTTTTGTTTTGCCTGTTTTCTTCTCTACTGCTAAATAACTTAGAGAGGACCTAAATCACTATGGACTTGATAAAATATTTTTTTAAAGTTTCCAGAAAAGGCTCTCCAAATAGCTTAGAGAATTCTATTGTGGTGTCAGAAATAACTAAAATCCTATGACATGTCTGTTTCTTATGCATCTGAAGAAATATGGAAGTGAATGTTATTTAAGCAGCAGTTGCAATTCAATAGGAATGTGTTTTCTGTAGAGTTGCTCAGAAATATGGAGAGCATTCCCTTCAGTCCTGTAAGTATATGTAGAGAACAGAGGATCCCAGTTAGGCTTTGGGAACTATTCAAACAAATATATTTGCAACCTTTAAGTAAACTTTTGTGAAAGGAAAACTTTGTTGATAGAAATGGTATTTTGTGGAAGGACAGAAACATACTGCCAGAGTCCATGTTCATGATAAATCAGGTCATGAAGAGGAGAAAAATACAGTATAGACTTTTCATTCAATAACCCTCAGTACAGTAAAACTCCTCTTTAAGATGATACTGTTTCCAAAAGACTGAAAAGCAACCATACAAACCCAAGTATTTCCACTTTGTTTGAAAAAATGTATCTTTGATGAAAATTATGATAAACAGCACATAAGGGAAAACAGTGCTCTGTAATGAGCTCTGAGGTCCTTTACATTGCAAGAAGCCATATGTGAGACCATGTCTACAGTGGTATCACCCATGCTTCAGTCCTTTCAGTCAGGGCAAGCAATGTTGACTGAAAACCTCAGATATATCACACTGTCATAAAAGGAGTAGTGGTCAGTTTGAGCACACTTTGTGCTTGGATTGTATTCATTTGGCGCACAGATCCATGTATGTCCTTCTTAAGTACAATGTGTGGGAAATGTGGAAGTGCTTTCCATGCAGCAGCAAAGTTCAGCAAACTCCTCATGCATTATAAGGATCTAGGCTAGCATTTGTGTGACTCACAAGGTGTATTTCATTCATAATGATTCTATTCTGTACTTTTTGCTGGAGCAAAATGTGATGTGTTAGTATCTTTTACAGAAATAAATTATCTATACCTGGCAGTTATTAAAATGTACATTTTACAGAATAAACACTAACTTCCTTTTTAATGTGTTTTAAAGCTTTCAAGTCTTACTGAAAAAGCATCTTTAACAAATCAAATATTAATGCTTAATAAGAGGTAAGAAAATACTGAAAATTGCGAAGTTTAATTTTTAAAAATTATGAAGTGTTAAAACCTAATTGCTATAAAATATTCATAGTTAAATTATTAAAATCATTATTAAACCCCTAATGCCTAAGTCATCAATTCACAAGCTCTGTGTAACAGAACTTCATGAACCATATTTTTTTTTTCTGAAGGCCTAGTGATCACATACCCCTGTCGACTCAGTTCATGCACCTGCTACAAGACACAGGTCAGGCTGGTCTCAAGATATCTGTGCTTAATTCATATAAAGCTACATCCAGACTCACGTCCTGTCTGTTGAGAAAAGCACAGATATGACCTTAAGATGCCAGAGAATCCATATTTCTTTCCTGAGTAGTTTCACAAGAGGCAGTGTATGGAGCATAAATGAATCCCATTTATCTGGTCATGCCTTCTGACAGCTGCTTCCACTTTCTAGTAATCTATATTACTTTTGAAATAGCTGCAATGAACCATTATCCCACAGACTGACAACACTTTGTTTTCTGAAAGTGGTATAAAAAAGCAGCAGGAAGGTTACCTTCTGAAGCCAGCTCTCTGACTGAACAACAGTAAAAGCTTATAAAGCAAATTCCAAAAATACACGCAGAACTCCCAACATAGCTTTCTATCGATTTTCAAGTATTGTCCGGTTCAATTTAATGCAAACACAAGGGACCTGCAGATGTCATTTTTATATTTTGGTAGCATGAATCTTTTCCAGTGACAAAGCAATGCATTACTGGCTACATCAAGCATCAGCTACATTAGTATCCAGCAGACAGATAACATCATTCACTGATGTAAGAATCTGAGGTTATTAACAGGATAAGGAGAGTTAATAAAGGTATGAATATCTTTCCCCTGCTTATCATAATGGAAGCTTATTCCGAAAAAGCAGTGGGGGAACAGAGTGGGATTTCTTTATCTAGCCCTCAGAATTTTAGAGGGGAAAAAAAGAAACCTTATCTTTCAGCATCATTATCTTTGAGATATCTGTCACATGACAAATTTTACAGTGACACATTAGCACAGAACAGTATTTGCAGCCTTCCTGCATAGCGCTCATTAAACTTTAATGAAACACTATTTCCAAAATTCACTGCCAAATGCACTTATCCTACAAATGTCACTATCAGCAATTTTACATGCACTTCTGGTGGAGGAAAGAAAAATTGTAGGTCCCCTCCTTCTTCTTTTTAATACCTGAGAAAGGTCAGTTACAATATGGCATTTCTCTGAGTACTCCAGGTCTCTTGGACTTGATTCTACCTTTTCTGCCCTTGTTTCTGTCAAAATACTTCTATCACTTAAGATAGTTTTATCAAATTGAAAATGAGCTGGAGTAACTTGCATGGAATTCCTATCATTGGGTCCAGTTAATACTTCAGCACACTTAGCTGTGGAAGGAATGGATTGTACCTGGATTTTAGCAAAATACCAAACAAATTGATGCATAACACCATGATAACTTTTTTTGGTCTTATTTTTTTTAATATTTTGAAGTGATTCTGTAGCTTTTCATTCATTGTCCATGCAGAAATTTGAGGAAGGAAATTTAGCAGATGATATTAGAACAAATATAAACAGAAAGCCCCTGAGTTTTTCATGGAAAAAGGGCAGGGAAATTATGCTTTAATTAACATTAGCCTATCCTCTGTTAGCCTGTTACCTCAAACACCTAAGATTCATAAATGCTTAGTAATTCCAGACAAACTGTATAATCACAAGGCAGAGAGTTTTGGATAAAGGGGTAGAGTGAAAGGAAAGAAAGAATTTAAGAGGTAGAAATAAATTAAAGAACAACAAAAAAGGAATAAAAAAGAAAGAGAAAAAGAGAGGAAAATGAGAAAGTGATCAACAGTCCTAGTTCCAGTGTAAATCCAGCTGAGAGGATATAGGTCCTGGTTTCACCTTCAATCCACCTGCTAAGCATTGGTCCTTCTGCATCAGTCCAGCTGACGAGATGCCCACAGTCCAGGAGGTACCACCCAGGCTTGGCAGGGTGTACCTTTGTGTGAGCATGTTTCTACGTACGTAAGTTCTCATTTGCAGTCTGTTCTTTCAGACCTTTCTGGAAATGGATTGAAGGGCTTTGGGGGTCTTTGGTGGTCTCAATCTCCCTCTGTAGTCCATGCCCATTTCCTGCCACCCATACCTGCCCTTGTGCTGTTCTGTAACTCATTTCTGCATTACCTTTATATCTAGCTGAGATCTACAGAGAACTCCACCAGTTCAATAACACAATGATGATAATTTTTTTATTTGTTCAGATTTACTTGCAGATATAAAATGTGCGGATATCACGCTATGTTAGGAATGATATATAGGTGGAAACAAAAATCACTTGAGTTCAGTGGCATTTTTGACAATTGTATTTGGTACAGTTCCTTCAGTATGTTGCACCTGAGCAGAGAAAATGGCTTCAAATTTTCCTCAGATCTGAAAGACCAGTGTAGGTAATAGTTCCCATAAACACTCAACAAATGCAGGGTATGACCATTCAAATGGTCAACCCTACTTAAAAACAATAATATATGGATTTCTTTTTTTCTTTTACTGTGTAAGTTGGAAGAACTGTGTGCTGTTAGTTCAAGTTTTACACTAGTGAATGATTTCCTTCTATTCCTTCCTGCTTCCAATGAGTTGCAAGCAGAATTTTCTCGCTGGAACCTATCAGTTTTCTTCATTTAATTCTTTTGTTTTGTTCAGTGGCATTTCTTTGACAATTTTTGTTTTGGCCTCATTACGTTGTGAGTTTTGAATATTGAAGTGCACTTAAGGCACTAAATGTGCTGGCTTTCCTAATTTTCCTTAATTTTCTTCATTTAAATATGATCTGCATGAGAAAAGATGTTTGTGATTTTTCAGCACGTTTCTACCTTCAGTACTTTTCATTACCTTGATCAGCATAAATTAACAGCAGAAGCAGCATCATTTTGATGAAGTCCCTGATGCCACACATGCTGCAGTAACAATTGTTTTGCTGACTCCTCGGACAAATAAATAGAACAATCTCTTAATATATTCTGACATTCCTTTGTAGAGCAGAATGTCTCCTATTATTGCTACTAGATCTGCTATTCTAATCCACTTAAATCACTATGAATTTCATAATTTAAACTTAGTCATTGTGTACATTTCCATGTACATTTCAAATACAGATTGATATAAGAAACATTTCTAATGTATGAACCTTTTTTTCAGAAGCAAGAAGTGAGAAGAGCTAGCTGCTTCTTACCATTTCACAGTGTTCAAAAATGGTGCCAAAGAAATCATTGCAGATTCCAGTCTCACTCAAAAATTGAATATGTAATTGGGCACTGTATTGTGTAGGACACAAAGACAATAAAATTAAAAGATAAAATTTTAGAGATTCTAATGTTTACCAACCCAAAGTGTACTTTAACAAAATCTTACTGCTTTTCCTTTGTAACTTGCAAAATGTCCCACTGCTACATTTCCTCTATCACAAAAAATTAACCTCTATCACTTAACATATATTCTTCAAAATGAACATTTCTTTAAAAGAATAAATACCAAAATGATGTAGAAATGTATGCTGATATTTTAGCTAGAAAGGCCAGCAAGTAAATGTGAGCACAAGCATCATCATTTGCATTCATCCCTAGATCCATGATTGTGTAAAATTTAGGTTTACTTCTACTTTAACATGGTTCATACACTCTTTTAAACTCCCCAGAAAAAACTGAGAGATGCCCTTTAAGGAAGCAAAGAGTACAAAACTGGAATGAGATTTAAGTAGATAGACATTACTACATTATCTTGAAAATTAAGTCTTTTCCTTAGGTACAAACACAGCCTTACTCTTTGATTGGTGTAGTCCAAACAGCAATAAAAATGATTACATTAAGAGAATAACTCGCTCCTGTCTTCACTGTAGTGTGTTATATTCACAAAGAACTCTTACTGAGTTAGTTCTTGTAATTAACATCCCTGTACTTTGTACAAGTACAGTGCATTCCGAATTTTTATCAAAAGCAAAAAAACACAACCAGGAAAAGTATATCTGCTTTTGCAGTCTCAAAAGTTGAATGGTGAAGCCAAACACGTATCACCTTTTTATGTCATTGATGTGTTTGTAGACCATTCACTAGACTTCCTCTGATGAATTTCTAGTATTATAGCCCATATCTTCAGAGATTCATGAGTTGTGTTCTGCTTATTTTACTTCTTTAGTGAATTGGCTAGTAGTTCTCCAGTCTGTCTTCTACCTGCCTAGTGTAATATGAAATACTTTTATGTATCACTTAGGAATTTGGCAACACAGATATAAATTCTGGCCAGGATTTTGCTCTAAAATTCCTAGAAGCATTTCCTAGGTGACAGACTACTCCACCTGATGGTTTGATTAGGTGGGCTATAGTTCCCTTAGTACTGCTAAACTTCACAAGATCAGAAAATGCACCTCTACATTGGTATTCCTTCTTTTCTCAGGTAGAAGACAAAACTTAATATTTTTTCTTTTTTTGATCGTTTCTGTTCTTTCTGAAGTACTGCTTTTTATATATTTAATAGCTACAGAGAGAAAAAAAGCAGAATTATCTCATTAATTTTCAAACCAGAATGGATAAAGAGAAAATAAGTTGTTTGCAGTCCTTATGTATTTTTCTGAAGTGATTTATACTGCCTAAGTCTTGTTTGTTCTGTCCACTCAGAAATAAAAATTGTTATTCAACCTACATCCTTAAGTCACATGTTTCCATAAAAAAAGTTAATATGCAACCATCTGCATCCCTCTAAAGCTACAGACAGATTTTAAGGCTTGTCATATTAAAAGCTGCATTAATTATTCATTTATTTTGTCATATATCCTTAATAAAAAGACAAGCCAAGTTACTCCTTTTAATTTTTTCATGTTGCAGATAATTTTAAATGGTTTGAAAGGAAGATGAAAAGACTAGCTACAGAAAATAAAAGCTATGGGGTATTTTTTCAGATCAAAATACTAATTAAAGGCCAAACTCACTTTGTGTTAACAATTAATAAACTGGGCCTGACATTCAGTGGATATAAACTGACACAGCTGAATTGAAATCCATGGAATAAGAGTGATTTATATTAAGAACCCGGTTTGTTTGTTTGTTTGGTTTGTTTGTTTGGTGTTTTGTTTGTTTGTTATTTGGGGACGGGTTGGGCAAATACAAGCAGATGGGAATAAAAGGTGTTGAAACACACTTCCCACCTTAATAGTGTAAGTAAAGCAATATCACAGTCCTTTTATTACTGTTGTCCTGGATTTGCTCATTTTGCTTTCATCTAAGGGAAAACCTGAAGTAAGGCTAACAAAATTGAGGGAACAACAAGAAACAAAGCAGATATAAAACTTCAGATATTCATTTGTTCTTCAAATGCATGACAGTAGCAATTATATTACAGTGATATGCTTTATGAAGTTTCATGAAAACTGTTGAAAATGCAGGTTCTGTTTTGGACAGGAAGCATACAAATGTTGAATTAACCTTCCTCTTTTGCCAACAGGTAGCTCTTGCAATTTTGGGTGGCTCATGCTGCGTCCGAAATGTATTATGAGATAAAAGGCAAATTTACTTGTGGATACAGTTTTCCAGTAACATTCTTTGGCATGCCTTTCATCTCAGAGGCTTTTAATCTGCCTGTTTCACCTTCGACAAAAAACACTGCAGTTAAAACTACCAACCATGACTACACAGAGGGGTAAATTTGGCAGCTACTAGATTCATAAGTATGCAGATCAACCATTAATGGTCACACAGTAGATGTTTAGAAGATCATGTTTATAGATTTATTCTTCAAGGAGAAGGAGACAGAAAAATTACAAAACGGCATTTTCTCATTAAGGCAGTCTCTTTTTTCACAGCTGAATAAAAGGGATGTAGGTCATTCAGAATTCAGGGCAAGTGAAGCAGAGCAAAATCCTTTGCAATCATTTCTTGTGACATGAAATATTATATCTAATGGGTGTTGCTGATACTGGCAGCAACATTGTGGATGTATCTCTTCCTAAACTATGAAGGGAAACTAAAAGGAATAGTAAGATACCTCAGGTTGAAATATTTGCTTTATCACTGCTGCAGCAAGCCAGTCTGGCAGGTTGACATGCGTAAAAATGCTGCTTTAGGAGAAGAGGTGCTGAGAGAGAGGAGAAATTATTTTTGCACAAAGGTACACTCCTCTGAGCACAACCTTGAATCCAAGGGAGAAAAACATGTAGAACCAGAGGATGAATGAGACACAGTCCATAAACTTGTTTCTCAGAAAAACTTTGATACCAGGACTTCTCATGCACTGAATTATCCAAAACATTCTAAGAGTTGATCTTCCTAGAATGCTATTACAATGACTGTGGAGTAATCTCTTCCTGAGATTTATAGACTACATTGGTTACAAACAAATCATAAATAGCAATTTACTTCTTTAAAAATTACATTTTATTATTTGTTGCATTAATACATAAAAACAAGCTACAGACAGACAATGACTTCCCAAATGGAGTAAACCCAAATATTTTCTCTGAAAGTTTTAGGAATTTGAAATATAAACTCAGTGCTACTGTGAGTTACTAAATAATGTCTATCAAAGTCATTAATGCTAGGACTACCTTCTTTGTTTTGACGATGCAGAACAGCAAAGGAATTCATGCAAGTACTTCTTAATCTTCTCTGAAGCAATTTAGAATAAATCTATTTATTCCATTCCCTAGCTGTGATAAGACCTTAAATTGAAAAATAATTCTAACTATCATTTAAAACTGCTTAAATTTTCAAATACCATTTCTATTTTCCAACTATAAAAAAAAGAAAATAGCTGTCTTTAGGACATATAAATTTCACTGTGTGGTGATGGCTCATCGACATAGTCAGAGTAGGCAAATGAAAGGTGAGTTTTTAATGTGTTCTCAAACTTGTCAGCTTGTCTTTTCAGCATTGATCAACAGGATTTATATGGTCTAGGGATGGAAAAGTCAATTTTAACAAAGCTCCTAATTTCAAATTCTTCCAGCTTCTTCTCTACATTTCCAGTTCTAATTTGAGAGCTTCATATCTCTTAACTTTTTCACAACCTAAGAAATCCTATTGTCCAAACTACAATGCTGAATCTAAGCAATAATATGTAATAAATAATATTATAAGGTCATGATTGGTAAATTCTTAAAATTCTATTGGTTTGGAGCTGGTACAGCTCATTATTAGGAAAAAAGTATGCAAATAATCGAGTGTTTTATTCTTTTTCTTGAATTCACACCAATTTTCAGCTCAGAGGAAATACTTTTGGCCAATTTATGAACTTAATTAGAGATGAATAATAAAATTTATTAAAAAGATAGGCAATGGGTGATATGACCTACAGTGGCTAAATTACTTTGTTGCTGTAGGCAATGCCGGTTCTACTGAAGGTCCTTAATGCAGTCTTAGGCCTAATCTTATTCCTACCTTAAAATCTATCCTGTTTAATGTAAAATGACAAAGTCTTTGCAAATTATCAAAACATTGAAGCTTTCTGATATTTGATCTTCTCATCAGACAACTGTTCCAATTCCAACATTTGGATGAGCTGGCACTACTTAACAATAAGGCTTCAATTGCTTCATATGGCCTGAGGCAAATGCTTTAAACTTTCAGATGTGAGGAAAAGGTTACACTGGCCTAAATGTCTGAAATGTGGTGGGCTCAGGAGCACATCTCAGTGAACATTGAACAGAAGTGCTCTCCTGCAGAGCTGCGGAGGGCTGGGGAGGTGTTACAGAAGCTGTTCTAACCCAGTGGTTGTGACCACGGGGAAAAGGCAGGGGAGAGCGTGGTGAGCAGGCTGTAGGATACTCTTGCTCAGTAGATCCGGTGACATGGTTAGCACACTAACCAGCATTTCATTAGGCAGTAGGGTGAGGAGGTTTTGAATCAACCTAATATTTGAAAGGTTCGTATCTTGCCATAAACCCTTCCCCTGAGAGCCCCATGGAACTGTGATCCCACTTCCACATGTACCCCCCTTTATATTCCTGAGAATATAAACAAAGTGGTTAAATTATACAATATCACCACTATTATATTTAACTTCCACGGTTTTCATGACTGAAAACTGACCGGGCAGACATAGTGGTGTCATTTGCAATCTTGTCTCCAACAACAATGACGAGTTCTCTTCATGTGGTACCATCTGATGCCTCCAGGAGTATATGACTGTCTGCCTCTGCTCACTTCTTTCTACATTTAAATACCTCCTCCATGAAAAAGTGAGCTGTATTCTGATCTAAACTCTGTTTGAACTGTCAAAGCAATTTTAGGAATAGACAAAATTTTTATAAACTTTTCTTTACTGTTTTAGGGACAATAATTTAAAGTGGCTCAGCAAATAACCTATCCTGTGGTAAATCCCAGACATAATGCTTTTGCGTCTTGCAAACTGATACAAGAACTAAGAATTTTATTTCTTTTAATTATATCTATATCTATATCATCTATGTCTGTATCTATATCTATACCTATCTATCTATCTATCTATCTATCTATCTATCTATCTATCTATCTATCTATTTCATTTTAGACTGTCATAAGACTGTTAATTCAATTCAATATATATTTTGCCTCTCTAGTCAATGAAGAGGGAATTCCTATCCAAGAACCTTTCATTTGGGAATACAGGTCTATACAAAGATATATCTATATCCATCTATCTATCTATCTATCTATCTATCTATCTATCTATCTATCTATCTATCTATCTATCTATCTATTTATCTATCTCTTTCTAAAAGGCTGTGTGTGGCTAAGAAAGAATCACATACAGTGGAGCGGAGAGCTTTAATCTCATTGGAGTGTTTTGGTCCTCCTAATAATATATAGTTTGGTCCTCAATTTCATTGTCATCTGTTGTTTTCCATTATTGTTTATGATTCAACAAGTAAAATCCCAAATGGTTGTGAAGCTTCTATTTCTCCATTTTCTTGAATGTCAGGTTAGGCAGGCACAGATGAATACTCTTGTCTACCTTATAATGCAAATTATTTTTAATTTGTTTTGCCTATCTCCCAGAAAATCTTCAGAATGTTATAGAGACACTAAAAACTTCAACCACAATGATAATTACATTTACATGACAGATTTATTTTTCCAGAAAACTGCTCTGTTTTCTTTTTTTCTTTATAATCCCCTGATGTACACCCATGCTCAGGTATTATGATCTATAAACATATTCTATTTTGGTAGATAATTTTATCCCTGGTGGGAATTTTTGTCCTTTCTTTTACTGTAGACTTACAAGATATTTAAGCAGATATCTCTCTGCCACTGTTTAGGCTCTTAAGTTGAAATTACACTTTCCTGGCCATATTTTCTGTCAAATTCCATTCCAACATTGATTTGAAAGTGTTGACATCCATTGATCCAGTATAAGATTGACAACAGTAAATGGAGAATAAGCCCCCTTTTTTAATCTCAAAAATTACTCTTTTCATGACTAATTTATATTTCTAAATACATATTTGAAGTACAACTAGTATCAAATTTTCCCTATTGCATTTCACAGCATAGGATTTTGTAATATATTCTGCAGAATAAAGTCCACAGCTTGTCAGTCATTATAAAAAGAATAAAGCATTTCTAATCTGCAATTGCATAAATTAGTTTCTTGAAGAAAGAGCCCTAAGGCACTACAGAGCTAGACATTGTTATCATTTTTGAGGTGGCAAAACTGTCTAGTCTTTCTGTACTACAGAAAGAAAGAAGCAACAGAATTTCTGTATTAAAAATACTATACCTTTTTAACAATAAATTTTATATTTTAATAATAAAGACATATTAAAACTGGAAAGATTAAAAATTGATAGAATTGTTTGGTTTTTTAAATATATTTTATGTTGGAATATGTAGTGATTTGCCATGCATTTTAAAAGGCTGCTTTTCAGAACATCTTAACACCAATTATAATGGTGGAGCTGAGAGTGTGCACGTTAGCATTTTAAAACAAAACCAACACAATTTTTAACATTCTGCTAATCTAATCACATTGCCAGAATCAGTATATGAGAGATCTCCAGAACATTTTTTTGAGAAGAATATTAGGGGAAATAGCAATGTAATTTACATGTGTAAACATAAAAGTGGAAATAAACCCTTCTGTTACAAATTCCAGTTATCATTATCTCTATTGTTTTTTCACAAACAATGTTAAGAGCTAAAATATGACAACACACATTTAATGGATGCACTCTTATGGAAAAGCATAGAATCAGTAAAAAGCATAGAATCAGTGGAAGGAACCCCAAGGATCATCTGATACAACTTTTCTTGTCAAATGTACAGTCCAGACAAGCTTGCCCAGTACACTCTAGGAAACAGGTCCCTTATTAGTTCACATGTTTCATGCACTTGTAAAATATTTTTGCAAACATTTCTTATTAAATTGAAAAAACATTCTTAAATTTCTGCAAATAGTAGTTCAACAAATAAAAATAATTCCAAGCTTTTAAAAAGTGTATTGCATTCAAAACAAATTTTATTTCTGTTTCATCTAGAAATGGATATATCTAATAATTAAATGCAGAATAAAAGTAATTAATGAAATTTTACTATGATATGTTTGCTTTGTTTTTTGGGAGCTGGAGAAATGTATGCCAGGATCTCAAGATAGCAGAATCTAACTATTTCATATGTCTCTTTATTGTGGAAAGGGATAGCTAGATGTTTCTACAGTGTACAATATCCCCTTATTCTTCTATGAACAAGTGCTTCCTTTAGAACTGGGCTTGCCTTGTTTCCTTAAATTGTGTGCTATCCTATTTTTAAAAGTATTTTTTAGTGCACCTGTTCAGATTCTTGGGTTTGCTCATAGAAACACTGAACCAATACATTTACTCTGGAAAATGCTACAGCAGAGGTACAAGTCAATATCCAAAAAAATCCCAAACCATACCAAAACAAAATGCAAAAAAATATGTCAAATTCTGTGATTGATATAGAATTTTAGTTCATTTGGGAAAGTATCCACTACAGCTCTACCCCTAAAGAGCCCTTTTGTTGATATAATCTCTGGCTTTATAAGAACAGTTTTCTGGAATGATGGCACTATGCTGACAAATCTCTTCAGGACAACTTCCTGACTAATCCTGCTGATACCAGCAGTAATACTCACGGGCTAAGTTGCTATCGAGCAGGTATGCAGGGAAAAATCACACTAGAAGGGCTAAGAATCAGGAGAAGATGTGATATAAACATTGCTTTTTGGAACAAAGCAGAACTACTCACCCAGGAAATGTCATAGCCAAGTGACCAACTTAGAAGGAAGAGAAACTGTCAGTGAAACAGTCTGGAGAGTGTGCCAAAAAGCCAGATGCTGCTACTGAAAAACTACCTCCCACAAATTGGCATTGGTGCCTTACAGAGCTGGCACTCAGTGGTGGTACCTGCTTTGCTGAGCCACAGTCTGTCTGGAACATATTATTTTACTAGCCTTCTCTATTACTAATAAATGGGTAATATTATTCTGTTTTTACTTATTAGATTCTCCTTAGAAGGTATTGTGCTTTTGGCAGATGTAAGCAAAAAAATAGTAAATGTGAACACCATGTTTTTGAAAGGAAAAAAAGTGGTGATATCTTTTAAAAATGCTGCACAGGGCATACGATCTTCAAACCTTGCTGTTTTCTTACTGGTGTAATTTATTTCTTCAATATTTTGACATTATCTAGGGACGACTGTTGGCACTACAGTTGTCACTACTTGGAGAAATGAGCAATTTAATGAATTTCTGTTCACTGAGACACTGAAAATTAAGGTTATGGAGCTTGCTGGATGTGGAAAAGCAGCTTATGAAAATTTCCAGTACCTATAAAAGGAATAAACTCTATCTTTCTGCTGTACTTTCTGCAGAACACCTATACAAAAAACACAAAAAGAAAGAAATACTAATGAAATTCCTTTATTTGAAAGAACTCTCATATACTATTGAGAGGGGAAATTCTCAGGAATTAGCCCTTGCTTATGAGAGGCTAATTTCTATAGCGATTGTGAAATTCTGATGCATGAAACAGATCTCTTACCTAGAGTCAATCAGAGTGCTGGCATGATTGCTACATAGAGGAACATCAAGGTACTGTTTATTTTGCACTGAATTGTATCCACAGAGGAATTTTATTGTCACATGTTTCCAAGAGTAGCATCCCTTCTGCAAATCTAGACATAAATACTTAAGAGTTTCACAGAATGAATGGAGAAATTATTTCTCATAAATTGCTGGAAATAGAATCTGTATAACTAGACGGAGGTTTTTGTCTTTTTTTTTTCTCTCAAGAGAAAATTCTCAGTGTTCTCTGAATTCCATCAGAATTTCTTAGAAAATAACTTATAAGTCAATTCTAAAATATGTGAATTACAGAAGAAATTGAGGTGCCTTCTGCAAAAGCACAATATTACCAGTAGACGTTCATATAGATCAATTAATTGTGACAGCAAATTTGGCTCTGCTGCTTTGTGAGTATCATTCTTAAATAATATGTAAAAGCTCTGTTATTTCAGATAACGTGTTGCCCCTTATTTCCATTGAAAAAAAATACTATTGAGTTATAGAATGCATTAAGAAGAATGTCTTGTTCCTTATTATCATTGATGTCTCAATCCATAGAAATGTTAACATACTTTTGGTAATAGTTCATCGTTGCATAATGGAAGGGGAATATCTATCTGGTTCCTGCCTCATTATTTTCAATACAGCACTGAGATTGCATTAGGATTAACTGAAACGTAAGAAATACATTATAATCAGAGGGCTCAGACTTCACCAGTGTGTTTTAAATTAACAGAAGGCACTTCACAGATCAAGCATGCTCTGCAATTTTCTGTGTTTCAGTGGATGATCTCAGAAGGATCACCATACATGATCACATGCACCCTATCACTGTGGGACTAAATATTTGTGATAAAATCCTGCTGGGCTGCATGTGTCAGGGGGCAGGGAGGGCTAGTGGCCCCTTGAGGGAGATGAGCCATTAGCTGTGGGTCATGGCACGTCTGGCAGGACAAGGACATCACAGAGATGGGACATGGTCCCACAGCTCCCAAGGAGGGAGAGAAGGGCAGGACCAGTGCTGAGAACCAGGGTCAGACACAGCCCTGGGGAAACCAGACAGGCACGGAGGTGTAAATGGGCAGGTGACTCCCAGACCTTGTCACATGTCACCTCCTCACTGTGGCAGAGCTGGCTCCCGCCAGCCATAGCCCAGTGTGGGGAAGAAAACTACAAAACTTGTCATTTAGTCTTAGAGTTCATATTACACTTCTCCACACCTGCCAAGAAAGAGTTTGAAAAATGAATATAAACAGGAATTGAAAATTGAAGATTATCTAGCATCTTTACAACACTAAATGAATTAAAATCTTGGGTTCTTGACTTAGGGCCTTTTTTGAAGAATTTCAAAAAGTTTTCTCTGCTTCATTGTTGAAATTAAGAAGGTAACTCTAACATTTACTAATGTTCACAGCACTGTTCATTAATTGATAGACATGTTTTCACAAAAGATTTGGTGGGGAATTAATTGATCATAAATTATATCCTCTCTAGAAACAGATATTGACAAATCATAAAGAGGCAATATACTCATTTCAGCATCATATGCTATGTTTCAGGTGCCTGCTTCATATTTTGAATTCTATGAATTGAACAATCCAGATCTCTCTAAATAAAGGACAACACACACTTTTAAGAAAATGGTAAGACTTGCTGAATGATTAAAAATTACAGTGCTATATTTTATGGAGTTATTGATACTTCAAGAACAAATATCCTTTATAAATCTTATAATAGGAAATAGTTTTAAATTCTATCTTTAAACCTTCCATTTCTGAAGTGTCAAGAAATTGAGAGTGCTACATCCACTTTTATGCCTAAAAGACTGTGGAAAAAATATTTTCTTTATGTAATTTCATTGAGACAGAAATCTATTTGGATGCGAATTCACTGAATTCAAATAAAGTTATTGAAGGCATAAGCAGCGTTACAAATTTATTTTGAACACAAACGTATTCAAATGTACAAAATGCACTGTAGCTGAAAATATGTATAATTTAAAATAAGCTCAAAAATAAGATAACTTCATTTTATATTTGATGACCTAGGAAATACACAGAATAGAGAAATAGTTGCTTTATGAAAGGAAATGGCATTTTAATGTATTCCCCAAGGAAACAGTTGTTAAATATTTTTAATGTAGATTTCCTTTATTTTTATGCAGTGTGGAAAATCACTGAATTAGAGGGTTAGAGGACAAAAAGGTATTATGCCACAAAAAGTTCATTATGAACTCAGCAAAAAAATTTGAAATCACATGCAAAATGAATTATTACAGTTCTCCACTTCAACACATTTATTGGAAGAAATATTCTGTAAAGAGTAGAAAAGTGTTTACACACCACATTGGTATGGATGAAAAATATAAAAAACTGCTACATGTAGCATTCAATTCTATTACAAGTGTGATATTAAAGAAAGGTTTTTATCACAATTCCTCTGGAATTTTCTGTCGAATTCATTTTCTTGTCAAAACCATAATTTTCACATTACTATTATTTTCCAGAAGAGATTTCTAATGCTTTTATTCCTCTACATTTCCCAGTGTGAATAAGAGAGTGAAATATTCATCTTTTGATAACATCAGCCTGTACGTTTTTTAATCCTAAATATTTATTTGATTGAGTTTCACAAACGTAAAGCTGAATTTCCTCATGGTTCATTGCATTATGAAAGTTGTTTTTCTGATTGTCCTTCCTTTATGTAGATATGTGTCCTTCAGAAAGACATCCCCTGATTTTTCTAATTAAGGTTATTTTGGGGGTCTTTTCCTACATTTTTACTGAATCTAGTGCTAAATCCTAGTACATTGTGGCATCCTGCAAGCACTGTAATTTTCCATTGGTTTCTAGATGCTATGCCCACATAATTCCTTGTGCATGTTCTACACTGATAAGCACTTTCTCACCATGTGATGGAGGTTAGCTGAGCGACCTACAGAAGTTAAAGAAGAGAATCATGAGCTTGAAGGACTGAAAGAAGGGAAATAAAATAAACCTTTATATTTATCTGCTATGGACCTCACCTTCCCAGTGGAAAGTGAGTAATTGGTGAGGATGAATAGCACAAAAATAAGTATTTAATTTTGTGTTAATCTTCTCCCAGTCATAGACCCTTTCCAAAACAGGTAGCTATAAATTATCCATCATGAAAGTTATGGGAACAATAATTAACAAAATGAAATTCTAGGAGAAATTGTTTATTTGGACCAGAGCTTCACACAAATTAAAACCTAGAGACAGTTACCTGGAAAATATTTGTGTCATTGCTGCAGAAGAGGAGGTTTTGATCTAGAAAAAGATTACTTTTCAGTTTAAGAAGTTACCTGCAGTATGTTTGGAGATTGTGTTGATGACATTAATGGAATGAATTCCAGCACAAGAAAATTAATAAGTTTGGGGGAAATTTAGGGTAGATGTGTCTCATTTTAACTGAAGTGAAAATACTTATATTATACCAGACTACTTTACAATATATAAATACAATTCCAATCAATAGGCAATCCATAAAATTTAGTGAGCACAAACACACCTTCATCATTTAACAGATTAATACATTAAACACTTCTGAACATCTTTATCCATGCAGACATATGCATGAATAATAAAACAGATGGTCAGTCCCTCCTTACATACACACTGGACTGAATTTGTGCATGCAATGTGAACTCATCACTGAGTTGCAATTCCTCAACTTTATTTTTTTAAAAAATCAGTCTTTTCTAATTATCTTTGCCTGATGCAAAGTACCAGAAAAGATTAAATAGATCCTTGAAATGAAAAAGAAGAACATACAGTGCTATTACAAGGATAGGAAATATATAGTGATGGATAGAATGCAATTTGCAATGCATTTTGACATACAGTTGACCAAGGTATTGTTCCATGATGCTTGGTTTGATTTCTTCTTCTCCAGGACATCTTGGAGTATTTTAGGGAAGACATACTTCTGATTCTCATGGACAGTCTGCTTTTCTTTCTATGCAAACTGAAGAAGTGAT
This sequence comes from Melospiza melodia melodia, assembly GCF_035770615.1. Classification (NCBI taxonomy): domain Eukaryota; kingdom Metazoa; phylum Chordata; class Aves; order Passeriformes; family Passerellidae; genus Melospiza; species Melospiza melodia. The sequence continues at coordinate 119,623,640 of NC_086194.1, read as the reverse complement.
GTCATCTGGACTGAGTTCTGTGGGCAAGACACTCAAGGAGACAACTCCTTCATTTTTCATTGCATGTGTATCTACAGAACAAAACCATTATTTTGTCTTTGTTGTGTGTTCCTCATTCCTGCGTTGTCCGTCAAGGGTAAGTGGTGCATTTCACAGGAGGGAATAGGTTAATTACTGGCATAAGCATAGCTTCTCCTGCACATGATGCAGTGTCACAGCATCTGCTGTGCGCTTGCATAAAACTGCAGCAGGCAATGTGGGGGAAATGCAGTGTCATTGGGAAGTAATGGCCTGAAACCATAGGAGCACCTGCTTCCTCCCAGGTATCTCCTGGATGTATTACTGTATACATCAGCTGCAGCTTGCTGTAGCTGGTAGCTGTCCACTTAATATCCACAGAGTCAGCAAGGGTCTGGTGACCACTGGGTTGGCTCAAATTAGAGGCCACAGGCTTGACATCACTTTCAAAATTAAATCAGTTCCTTATATAGGACACCATTTATGTCCTATGGGTTACCATCTGTCATACATATATCATCAGGTGCAAATTTAGTTAGCAAATTGCTTAGTCCATAAAATAGATACTCAGGCTTCAGTCATTATCAGAGCTGTGTGTGGAGTTTAAATACTATATCTGGACAGTTTTTGGCTTGGATTTCCTCACTGTACCACTAAAGTCTTACATATAAAGCAATATCTTCCTGCTAAAGTTTTTATAGGTGTAATAATTATCTGCAAACCTTCCTCTAGCTTCTAATAAAGTGCTTATCTTACACACATTTTCAACTTTTCAAAGAAAAGCCATTTTGATTTTAAAAGAAGCATTGCAAGAAAAAAAATTTGTCTAACTTCTTCAATTGTTGCTACTAATGAGTTAACATCTCATCTCAACTACTGATGAGGTCAATGAAAAAACCCGAAGAAAATGGGAAGGGGGCCATTCATCAGCAATGGCTTGTACAACACTAGCACTCTATAAACAGGATGAATCAAAAACAAGGTTGGCTCCTCCTGTCTACCCTCGACTTAGTGGTTGTGTTTATTTTAAGGCATAGTTATTAAAAAAATGTGCTGTGTAGGTGTAAACAGGACAAGTCAGGAAATATGCTTTGAATCAACTTGTTTTCTTACCTTTTTTTCTATCTGCCCATCTAATATCCTGTTATCTTCATCAAATACCACAGAGTGGAAATGTTAATGATCCAACATCTTTTACATACTGTATACTTTGTACATAATTCAAATGTACCAGAACTAACTGTGTAGTAGGTATTTTTATCAGTAGTAAAACCTTCTCATACTTGCCTTTAATAACCAAATAGAGTCAAAGCTAAGGAAAATAATGTCTGAGAAAAAAAAATTAAAAAAATAAAAAGAATGAGAGTACAAGAAAGATTTTTGACACTTGGGTTTTTTTTAACTCTGTCCAGAGATTAGAAATTTCAGGCTCTAGAAATGGTTAAAAAAATGGGATTATTATCTACAGCATATGAGTGCTGTAGATAAATAAAATAAAGAAACCAAATCCAAACAAAAAGAGCACAAAGTAAAGGATACAGTCAATTCTAACCAAGTTAGACTATGAAAACAAATTGAAAAAAATCCTAATGACCAAGACAGATTATAGTAAACTATCCATCAGTTAGACACTTTCAATGTCTTTCTCAGTTTCATAGGGGTAGAAATTGTCCTGTCATGTATTCCTATCGTGTCAACATATAAATTAAATCAAATTCAACTGTAATATCCCTGTTTGATTTATCAGGGCCATTCTATTAACATTTTGAGGGTTTTCATTTTTCTAGTAGGAGTTAAGACTCCTTTATTTTTATTTAGGAGTTAAGACTAGGGAAGGGTAAATATATTTTGGGGTTTTTTTTGCCATGTCTGCAAATAAGAGTTGAGATTTGACTGAATTTTAATATTTACAAGATCCTTCTGAAGTTTTGGGGTTTTTTTCCAGTCCACTCTATGATGCTGATGACAGTATTTGCAAGAATACTGAAGACAATTAGTTACCATTTTGTTGGGTTTTTTCAATTAAATACTGAATGTCTTAAAGAAGTGCTGTGATCCCACAGACAGAAAAAGAAACTAAAGCTTTACCTGATGGAGCACCAGTGTCAGTTAGTGAACACTGGTCAGCTTGTTTCATCTTGTGATAGAATTTGTATGTGCCTCATTTCCCTCCATGCCTTCTTTCTATGGCATGGAAGATAGAGCAAACCTATCATGATTACTATGGCCAATTATTGCCAGAACTATTATTGCAGACAGCGTAAAGAGGGTAGACAAATTCTGTGGTCTTGAACAAGTCCTTTCTCTCTTTATGTGTACTGTGTGCTAGGATGCTCAATAACTATCACTGCAAAAAAAATTGTTTGTAAAGAAACATCAAAAAGTAAAATGTCCTGTTAGATTTATGTTTTGATAATTATTTCCTGTGTTCACTTTGCTTTTGAGAGACCAAATATTCATACCAATTCTGTCTCACATAAGGCTTTTTCTAGGCAAAATAGTGCTGACCTTTACATTCTTGATGATCACTTTACTGAGAGTGAGCAAGTCATTTTTATGTCAGTGTTAGTAAATGTTTATGACAATTTTGCATGACTGCTTCATACAACATAGTGTTTCTGCTTTTTCTGTCATTAGAGGGTTTCAGAGAAATTTGGTCAGCAAGAATTTCTTTGACAGTAATAGCAGGAAAACAGGATAATACTAACAGATCATATTATAGGAAACCTGTCAAAGTAAGATTTTGGGTCAGGAAAAAAAAAAAAAAAAGGCCAGTGGCAGTTTCTGGAACAGACAGGAATAACCTTGATATCAAAATGGATTATTTGCCAACCATTTTGGGTGAATATTGCACTGAAAGATGGAACACACCCTCCTATATACATCCAATATCAAGCTTATACTAGAGAATTGAATGAGAATCGCTTCAAGAGAAGTCCCAGGGTCTTGGTGAAGAAAAGTAAGTTCAAGAAAGTGAGACTTTTCTCATAGCCTCAAATTCAATGATTTTAATCCAGGTAAACTTCCAGTTATGTTTCTCCTTCAAAAACCGGGAAAATCACTCTTCTCAGGTGAGGACGCCCACAAGAATGAGATTTGCGGATTCACAGATTTGTGAGGTTTTTTAGAAATTTTAAGACTTAAGCAATCAATTTAAAACATAAAAATCTAAGTATATTTTCTGATAGAAAGATGTTATTTTCTGTTTATTTTCTGATAGAAAGATGTTAGATCGAGAACAGAGAAGACACGGACGTAAAACTGGAAAAAAGAGATTTTTAAGCTCTGTCTCACTAAGATATTGTCCTCTTGCAGCTATGTCAAGAATTGATTTTTCCAGGATTATGAGTTCAGTTATCTCAGGAAATTGTTTGCCTTTTTTTACTATACTTCTGTGGTAGGATCATCCAAAGGCTGTGATACACTCCTTAAGAGTAGTCTTTAAAAGATTGTGGTGAGTTGACTTTGGCCAGCAGCCAAACTCCCACCTTGCCTCTCACTCCCCTCTCCTATGACATCAGGAAAAAGTAGAAAAAAGAAGACTGGCCCTAAATTTCATTCAGTATTGTCTGGAACCAGCTGAATGGTGCTTTCACTGGAAGTTAAAGCACATTTTATTAAATTTGAACATTATCTGCTTGATGCCTGTTTTGAACCTCATAGATAATGATGGTCTACTTCTATTTGTCATCTCTTACTTTGCTTCAAATATGAAAAAAATCAACAAGTTTCATGTTTATGTTATGTTGCTTACAGTGAATCCAGGAGTTTTTACAATCTGTCTGATATCAATACAACATATAATAAGCATTTATAACTGTTTTTAATAGGTTATATGATAGGTTTCTCCTTGAGCCAGATCTTATGAGCTCTCAGAGAACTTACCACGCCCAAGATAGCCCAGCTACCCTGAATGGCATAAAATTAGCAGGATGGCTCCTGAGATTGTGTTGGAAATAAAAAAAGTTCTAATAAAAGGCAAAATATCAAAGCCCTTACAGAGAGAAACCAAACCAGGGCCAAGAGGTCCTTGCTCCTGCTAAAAGACCCCACAAAAGCGATTATTTCCTTTGCTCTCTTCTTTTTCTAGTGAATTACCTAGGCAGGACCTCTTGGCCTCTGTCCAATCAGGCCTCTCCCAGGTCTGAGGAGAAGTCCAAAGCTCCTATGAGGTGTCTTTTTGCCAAACTGAGGAGAGAAACTTCTGGGCTTTTTGCCTTTTTAGGCAGACAAAGAATAATTTGGTCACTCTGTCAACAGGGGGCACATTCCTACAGTTACGTACCTTTATTGGGCGAAAAAATTAAACTCTCACTGAAAACAGACATTGGATGAGATCTAAAAAGAGAGTCCCATAAACCAAAAACCTTTAATAGAAGATATTTTATCTTTCATTTTTGTAAAAATTACTGTCTGTTCAAGTATCCTGTGAAAGAACAGACTTTAGAGAGCCAAAGACAGAATCTTACTGAGTTCCAAAAGAAACCAGTTCACAAAGGAAAATCACATGGAATGAAATGTATAAATTCAAGATAAAAGAAATGTAAAAAAGTTGTTGTGCTTTTAAATATTAGTTGTAGACGCTGCATGTCAATGAAATAGAAGTTATTTACTAGAAAAGAAAATAGGAGAAAGAGAAGAAAAAAGGAAGTAAGAGAAGTGTTGCAAGAAAACAAGAAAATATATTTCTTAAGATCAATTTTCTTTTCGGTGAGAATAAAATTATTTAAAGTTTCTGCACAATACAATTGAGCTGTAATATACCAAGCCTGACCACATATTTTAACATAAAAATGCATCATGTAACAGTATAAAGGGAATAAATTTTAGATTACAATGTAGTTTTTAAGCAAAAATGTGAAGGCCTTAAAATAACAACAAAACTCCCAAACATACTAATACTAATACTAATACTAATACTAATACTAATACTAATACTAATACTAATACTAATACTAATACTAATACTAATACTAAATCACTAGTCACGGGATTTTATATTGGAAAACACATAACCCAGAAGAAAGTATGACATTACATAAAACCTTAAATAGAGAATGCTTAATGCTTCTCTTAAGAGAAATTAATTATCTTAAGAATTAAATTTCTTCTCATATCACAAGAGCTTCTGGACAATGATGAAAATTACTCATTGGCAGGTGAAGAGCAACTGGAGGAGCATTTTCATATATTTCACCACTGAATTTTGGAACTGCTTCAAAATTATTCAAGGCCAGAAAATATTATTTGTTGAACAAAGTGTAAAGAAGGTTAAAGATTATTTTTTTCAGCGATGTCACGTACAATGAGATCCAAAGAGGTATGCAGGTAGAGGTATTTTATATGCTTAAGCGACAATATGGCAGTGCTGAGAGCTATAAATCAGACAAGAATTTCAGTGAGACCCGTTATCCTTCATCATATATTTTTACACACTTCAATATTATTCCTGAAATAACTATGGAAGTAAAATTCCTGTTTTTCTCAACTAGCAAGAATTTGCGAATTTCTGACATTTTTTTACAGCTACCTACCTGCCTAATAGAGAAACACTGCAGAATCAGTAGAAGAAGATGAATTCCTTCATGGAAAACAGAGTACAGCTCTGTCAGGCTATGTTGATTCTTGTAGGAACAACAGTTCCATGTCAGTTAATCCCATGATCAATCTTAAAGAAAGACAACACATTTTAGAGAAGGCAGAAGAGTCAACAGTGCAAATAAGAGAGAGAAAAAAACAGAGGGCAAATCAAGGAAAAAGCCCCAAAGGATCTTACTTTTCTTTTTAGGTCCTGTCTTTTATCTCCATGATTTTTATAGACTCACACCTGCTTCAACTCTGAAAGTTAATGGGCTAAATTCAAGTAAAAATGTTATGGATTTAAAGTAAAAAAATGGTGAAGTGTCTTTTTTTGCAATTTTAATTTTCAAGACTCCATCTTATACTAGATTTGATTACATATTTTTCAAGAATATTGTGTGCAGATGCACCTTATTTTGGGCTTTATAGTAATTGACAATTAATCAACATCTTATTCATTAAAATAATGAGAGTGAAAATATTTCAGTTATGTGATCAGTTTACCGAGATGCAATGCACATTGATTTTTGTCTCTGGATTGTGCCTCTTTGAAAAGAAGCAGAAACCAAGAAAACAGGTTTGAGGGTGATATTACATTTTAAGGAGGAAGGAAGGAAGGAAGGAAGGAAGGAAGGAAGGAAGGAAGGAAGGAAGGAAGGAAGGAAGGAAGGAAGGAAGGAAGGAAGGAAGGAAGGAAGGAAGGAAGGAAGGAAGGAAGGAAGGAAGGAAGGAAGGAAGGAAGGAAGGAAGGAAGGAAGGAAGGAAGGAAGGAAGGAAGGAAGGAAGGAAGGAAGGAAGGAAGGAAGGAAGGAAGGAAGGAAGGAAGGAAGGAAGGAATCATTTTTAGAAATGATCCAGTGCTTAACAAAGAAAAATAAATGTTCCAAACAAGGTCACAGTATTAAACCAAAATAGGGGTGCATAAAAGACAGCATTTATTTAAGACTGGGAGACGTATATTGAAACTTTAGACTGCTGCTTTCTCCACAAACCAAACACGAGTACAGTTTACAGCTGTGGTGGTGTGATCCCCCCTTCCCCCCCTTAAGCCATAACCACCAGCCCTGTGACAGCTTCATCCGGATTTTGTGGGACGGATGGCAACATGGTAGCTAAGGGCTCTCTGAAACAGTGACCCAGAGACGTTTCTGGTATGAAAATATGTCTGTGAATCAATTATTTTACTCCGAAGTGGGCAATCCAGGGCCCATTGAGTTCTCCTGCCTGAATGAAGGATTTCCCCTCTAATAGTAACAAAGTTACTACTTGATGATGGGAGATTCCTGGGCACAAATGGCTCTTGGTAAGTGATTAATAGCATGTTAAACTCTGAAATCTTGGCTAAGTCATATAAAGGATTGGTTGAGCACATATAATCCTTTAGCCATAAAACATTAATCAAGTCTGGGAGCAGGATTAGTTGCAGCTGCACTTAAGAGTCCTCTCTGAAAAGAGGGACCTTTCTGAACCTGTGTTTCAGTGGCAAGGTCTCCCTGATAAACTTTGTCTCACCTTGTGCCCTGTGCAGTTAATAATCAGGTCTACTTTGCCATTGAATCCTGTTAAATCACTGTTGGATGTAGCATTGAATTTTCTTTGTTCACTGATTTATATCAGTGAAGGGAATTGTTGCTTCTCTATTGGAGATGAAGTCCATCAATCCCTTCATTACAACTCACTCCTGAATTTGGCCATTCAGGGGAAGTAAATAACATGCAAGTGTCTAAACTCACATAAAATTTCACTGGTGACTCCTCATGCAGGGCTCAGTAATTGGTGTAATACCAAAGTGACCCTCTCACATCACTTACTGAAACAAGCAGCTGAGATCCTTGATCTCCCCGGAGACTATTTGCTCTTCAATTTTCCTTAGTCAGTTGTTATAAATGACAGGAAGATTAGTTATGCAAGCAGTATGGTTTGGTAGATTAAAACGGATTACAGCCTGGATTTAGAAGTCACAAATTCTTGAGTCCTAGCTGATTTTTATCAAGAAAAATCCGAGCAGAATTTGAAAGAATGCACTTGCACAGGATTTCCTAAAATGTATGGGTATGAGAATTTATAATCTTTTTGTTGAACTTTGGAAAAAGTGTACAAAACTTATTACAGTGACATTGTTGTAAAGTTTGGAAGGTGATTATTTTTCGTTAAATTATACCAGAACTTACCTAGTGGAGTTAAACACACATATTATAAGATTACTTGGTTACAAAATCCACTGAAGTCAAAAAGAGCATTGTGATTGCATTTCAAGATAGGCCTATGATGTGTCTCTCTGATAGGGAGATTTGCCATTCTTGAATTCTGTTAGAATGCTTATAAACACACAAAATGCATATAGAATTTTTAAACATTATATTTAGCATTTTTTCTCAGTATGCTGAACTATTAATTATATTTCTTCTAGCAGATGATCATGTTTCACAGTTTTTCATGCACTCATATTTCAAATTACTAATGCTGTCCTATCATAGATAACAGCACTTGGATTCCTCCCTTTTTAGAATTTTTCTGATAGAGGGGGGTCATCTTAGTTGCCTAAACTAAATGCTCCAATCAACAAAGAAATATGTGGGGTGCCCTGAGTAAAAGTTGTTTATTTCCAGCATTTCAACCTGGTATTATAAAAGGATCAGAGATTACTATAATTCCTGAAATTATTTCAAAAGTTTATTTCTTAAAGATAGAATGAGAATTTTGCCAAGGCACAGACAGCTGAGCACATAGATGTTAGCCACATATAGTTTGTGTAGGAAACTCAACTATTGCCTTTTTCCTGGTTATGATGTCATGCAACCAAGTTTAATATCTAGAAGTTAGATCTTCTAATGGCTGAAGGCCATTAGGATTTAGCAGTGATTTACATCCCTTCTGCAGTAATTACATTAGGTTTGAACATCCTGAGCTTATGTTACAATTCACTGCTTCATTTCTCATGGTTTTGCTATCCTGAACATCAGCCAAAGGTACTTCACTCATAGAGTGGTCAGTCACTGGAACAGACTCCCCAGGCAAGTGGTCATGGTGCCAAGATTGCCAGAGATCAAGGAGTGTCTGGACAATGCTCTTAGTCATATCGTTTAGTTTTACATAGTCCTGCAAGAAGCAGAAAGTGTGACTTGATGATCCGCAAGTCCTTTACAATTTGAGACAATCTGATTCTGCAAAATATATGAAATTTTCAACATTTTGTTTAATATGAATCTTAAAAAAGGTCTTTATTTGTATCCATACAGGCTAACCTGAAACAGAAAAAAAAAAAAAAAAAAAAAACAGAAAAAAACCCACAACCAAACAGATTAAAAGCTCTTGTTGCACACTTCCTCAATACAGTTTTGTAATTTATAAAATGTGCAATTTTCTTGCTATTGCCTCTAAGTTTCGGTCTCAAATCTTGCAGGCTTTCTTATCCTATGGTGACTAAGACTGATAGGAGAATTAAGCAGAGGGGACATTAGAACACATGTAGGGTAGCCTAAGGCTGGAAAAAGTAAACTTCTAATTCTTTAATTTGGATGGTAATGACACCTCAGCTAAGCCAGGAGCAAAACTCACTTGATAAATGGGAACTGAACAAGCAGTTAGGTTTTTGTATTTGTAATACACAATGAATGTTTACAAAAAGTGCCAGGGATTTTTCTTCAGTATTTTTTTCATGCCATGGGTTCTACTAAAGGCTTTGCAAATCTTCACCATGATTCATTTTAAATACTTTTTTTAAAAGGCCATATTGAAGAGGTCATACTTTTGCATCCTGAATGTGCTTTATTGTGTATTTGACAGTGCGAATGCATGCTATGGGCAATGATAGATATGTCTTGCATTTTTACAAGAGATTAAATCCTTTTGTTTAAATCAATAGGGCAAATTCATTCTTCCATCCAATGTGTTTGCACAGCAGATGAATTTCACTTTGGTGTTTTACACATAAAGCATAGCTGAAAATTAGGAATTGCTGCTTACTGTTCAGTATCTAAAAAGCAGAATATTTTAATGTGATTTTGATTCATGTATTTTTTTTTCAGCTTGCATGATCCAGAGTTTAAAAAAGGGTAGTAATGATAAAAATGCAATGTAAGGTTGTATTACTCTATTATAAGAGTATGGTAAACAGTTGGTTGCATAAAAAATGAGAAGAGATCAATAAAAATGAAAACAGCTGAATGGCAGTCATTTAATTTATTTGCTCTATGAATATGAAGGGAATCCAGTAGCTATTCCTCACTTCAAGAATATAAACACTAGAAAAAAGACAGCATGATATGACTTTACAGGTATGTTTTTTGATGGAAAATTGGATATTCCTCTGAGTGATTGAAATATATCTATGTCATTTATTTTTGTTTACCTTCTTATATTAATTGCATTTTTGGTTCATTTTGGGAACACAATTATGTTTCCCATTTTTTGCCACTGAATGTATTATCGAGTCACATGTAGATTTTTCTACTTTTATTCACACTATTTAGTAGAACCTTGCTTTGTTCTCTTTTTGGAAACAACCAGTCAGTTGTCAAAATAAAACTGTTCTCAGTAATGTTGGCAGGGCTAAGAAGACTGAGACATACACTACACTCATACATTGCCTTTCTTTTAACACTCAGTTTTATCACAATTCAAGTATCTGAGTGTTGACTAAATAACATCTTGTAAGACATTAGATAAAGTATTTTTAAATTATAATTATAATTTAAATGTATAGTTTAAATTTTAATTTAAATTTATAATTTTAATAAAAATGAGATCTCAGGGTTTCAAAAAGTTATACTTTGCCATTGGAGGAATTGGCTGAAATAGCTGTTGTTCTATTGCAGTTGGTGTACAAAAATTTCTGTCTTAGGCTGTAGCATGAATAAAATGTGTGCAGGTGCTTTACAATGAAAACAGGCAAAGCAAAGTTAGAGGAAGGAGTAGCTCAATCTCTCATTATTTCTTTCAGGTTTTTGTGTTTCCAATCGATGTATGTAAGCCTGTAATTCTCTCATATACTCTTTAATCATACACAGCTACTCCTGTGAGGTAGACACATAGAAGAACTCATTTACTCAAACCTACAAAGAGATTAGTGGCCTTACTCTTTTTATGTATTTAAATCCTTTTTGTGCTACTGCACCTGAAAGACTTGCTTAAAGTCATAGAGGAAATCAAAGCTGGAAACTGATTCTGCATTTACCAAGTTAGTTCCACGACCTTTGAAAAGGACTTCCCTTTTCCTCTGATCTGTAGACTAATCTCCAGCTGAGAGAACCACCTATATTTGCATCACACAAGGCTAAAGATCAAAGCATTAAACTCTTGCTTCTCATTCAGAGCTGTGTTAACAGACTTCAAGTGCCTAGTTAAAGCACTTCAAATGGGTTGCTAATATTGTTGGATGTAATTTTGTCTCAGCTTGAACAAATAGCTGTGGACACTTTGTTGAAGCAGTGACCAGCAGTAAGTGGTCTTTTATACCATATACTAGTATGTGGAATGCCACTTGTTCTTAAAATCTGTCATTGCCTCCAGAGATTTTACATTCAAGTTTGGTCACAGCCAGTGAGGTGGCACTACAGACTGCCCTAGTGCCGCCTAGGCAAAAACACAAAATTAGAGCTGATGAAGATGTGTCTTTGTTGTGACCAAAAATACTGTGCATGGGTACCCTGTGATGGCTGGTTGCCATAAACATCCCCATTCTTATTTAAATTATGCTTCTTTCAAACCACACCTTGGAAGCAACTGTGAGAATCTATGACTGAAAATATGAAAGGATGAATTTTCACATCACCTGGATAAAACACAAAAAAATCCTTATGTATCTTGCAGTTCTTTTTCTGTATTCAATGAAACGTTAGATGATCACTGCACCTCAGCTACACAGGAAGTACAACCCTTATGAAAGTTTGGAGTGCCACATCTAGTATGGTCTTTAATGCAGATGGTGAGAATGTCATATATATTTCTTTTTCATTCATTAGATTTAAAACAAAAATGGTCACATAAGCCACAGATAATCAGAGAAGCATATTATATGCCATAATTTCTCATTAAGCAAGTCCATATGGCTCCAATTTTATTTTGCTTTTCTTCCAAAAAATAATTGTGACTAGGAATTTGTTCCTCCATTAGTGTCATTTTTTAATTCATATGGCTGCACACAGTGAACTGGACAAGTGTCAGATTTCTGTTTTTCAAAAACTGTGTTCCAGATGTCTTTAATAAAACACCTCAGAAATCTCCTTTTTCTCCTTGCTCATAGAAGGCTCTATGCTAATTGAAAACAGATCACTCATGACACTTAGGAGTATATCACAATAGATTTTAAGGTCTGCACAATTTATAAGATAACAGTTAATAGACTAGTTTGGTGTTTTTCCTATTTTCAATATAATCTTACATGTAGTGACCATCTGCATAACTTCTGAGAAGGACTGGTAAGCCGCTGGGGTGAAATTCTGTCTCTTTTGAAGTCAAAGGCGAAACTCCCACTAAGTAAAGAAAAACCATGACCTCACTTTCAGTTTTCATCTCCGTTGTCTTCACATCTACAGAAGCTTTTCTGCTTGCTGAATAAATGTTGCACATAGTACAACAGAGTGCTAAGATATGTGAGATTTAGGAATGAGAAACAATGGCCACCCTTTCATGCTGAATATGTATGTAAACTATTGCTTCACCTTTTCTTGAAATGTTATGTGTGGGAATATGGCTGCAGAAGTAGCTTGCACATCTTATCCAATTTTTCTGAGCTAGACACTGTCCAAGTGGCAGTTCTTATTTTGCTTTCCTCTTTCTGTGTTATTTCCACTTCAAATGTTTATCAGCTGCAAATGGCCTACTCAGGGAAGCACACAGAGGATGAAAGATAGCAGAGGAGAAGGCCAGTGGTAAGTATTGTATACTTCCATTTTGATATATGTAAAAAACAGCTTTCATTGATCTTTGTTTGTACTAGGTGAAAGGATGCTTTTAGTTTTGCCCTAGAAGCATTGATGAGATATTTTTGTTAATATGCTGTTGTTGTCAAACATTGCAGAGATGCAGAGTTTCTATCAACTAAAAGAACTTTTTGATGGTAATGACACAATTTTTTGTTCCATATAGTTTTTTGCATTTCTCAGGTGAGAGCTATAGATATGTTTTAAAAGACTGCTTTTAATTTCTGTTTATGCCCAAGTAAAGCTGATCATTCTACAATAATTCATAAGTTTATGAATTCTACAATAATTCATAAGTTATACTGAACTGAACACCTAGTGATCTGCCTCAGATTAGTATTGTACAAAATTTTATATAAACGTCATTAAACATTATCTTTGTCTCAAACTCAGTTTGTTGACATGTAAATTTTACTGCTCTTTACCTTCTCTTTCTTCAGAAATAAATGAACTTGAATTTCTGTAACATTTTTAGAAAATATGCTTTCAGCAAGATGTAAAAATAAAAATGCTGTTAGTGATACTTTACTGTTATTTCTTTTAGTAAAAATCTTATTTTATTATAATAAGTGAACTATTTTCTTTTTTACTGTAAATGCTGCTGCTATTGTTATTGTTATTGCTATCATTACTGAGGTGGGGGTGAATAAAAGAGAGGATGCTTTTTCCTGTGTGCAATTTTTTGAGCCTGGATTTTTGTGACTGCTTTCAAACAATCTGTATACCTTTCGTGAGATAACTCATCAGAGTTAAGTTTAACCTCAAAGCAGAGACAGGAGGAATAAAGTCACTGCCAACATAAGAGAAGATCATGTTTAAAACAGCCTGAGGAACCCAATGAGGTGCAACTTGGGGTCCTGAGGAGGTTGGCTGATGTAGTTTGTGGGTCACTTTCCCTCACATTTGAAAAGACCTGTAAGTCAGGTGAAATCACCAGTGACTGGATAAAAGGGAATATCATTCCCATCCTTAAAAGGAACGACCATAGGAACTACCAACCAGTCAACCCCACCTAAGTGCCTGACAGTGTTGCAGAAGAGATTTTCCTGGAAGATAGAAGATTCCAAAAAGCATGAAAGGCAGGGAGGTGAATATACACAGCCAACATGGCTTCACAAAGGGAAAACCATATCTGAACACCCCAGCAGCCTTGTATGGAAGGGTGGGGCGACTTAATCAGCAGTCAAGGGAAGAGCTATAGATGTCATCTACCTGGACTTCTGCAAGGCCTTTGGTACAGTTCCTTACAATGTCCTGGACATTAAATTGGAGAGAGAGGTTTCATGGACAGACTGTTAGATGGACAAGGGATTGCCTAAATCCTTTGGCCATGGCTAAGGTGTTTGTTTGTCAATGCCTTGACATCCAAGGGCAAACAACTAGGAAAAGGACTTTGGATCCTAGTGGATGAGCTGAAAATGTGTGTCTGCGGGACAGAAAGCCAACCACATCCAGTGTTGCATAAAAGAAGCATTTCCAGAAGGTCATGGGACAAAAATCTGCCCCTCTGCTCTGCTCTCATGAGACTCCATCTTGAGTACTGTGTCCAGCACAGGAAAGGCTTTGGCCAGTTGGAGTAGCACAAAAGTTTCAGGTTCATTTAATACCACTTCTATTGCAACAGAATGCAATCTGAATTCAGGGACAGAAGTGATATGTGGTATTGAGAAAGGTCTGTGTCATAATAAAGATTTTCTGGGAGGCCCATTTGCATAATTGTTCTGTAAAATGTGTTTCACTTATTAAATCTGTAAAGAATCAGGGCACTGGATTTACTTCTTAGCTGCAAAGATTTTTTCAGGAATAAAAAATTTTCCTAAAATAAGAATAAAGTAAGGGGAAAAAAAATTGGCAGAGCACATTATCTTTTCAGTCACTGCCAATATGAGATAGATTGTGTTTGAGAAATTAAAAAGTGAAATACAATGAAGATCCACTCTCTGCATTCTTGGCTATGAAGTGTGCCTTTGTGCACTGCAGTCACATCCCTCTGGCATATTGGAATGGAGCCCCCAATGGAGACAGAGCCAGAAGACATGTAAATCACAGGAAACAGACAACTTTGTAATTACCTTCTGAAAGTGATTATCTCAGATATTCAAAATCACTTGCTACTCCTGCTTCGTAATGAGGGGTGAATGGTGATATTTGAATAAATGAAAAAAGCCTCTCTGGAAAAACTGAAAAACATGTGAGTGCTCTCAGCAAGCTCTCAGCAAACTTCTGTGGATGACAACAAAGAAGCCTACCTGGATTTTCAAAAGGCTTTTAACAAGGTCTCTCATCAAAGGGACAGATACTGTAGAATTTACCATGGCACAGTCTCCACATGAATTGAATAAAACTTCAGTTAATTAAATCATGTACCTTGCATCTTTCTTGCTATTCGTCTGAGGCAATTTATACTTGCATATTATTTCACATTGTAGGCACAGCATCCTGAAGTATATTTAATTTCATCTGAAAGGTGAAAAAGAATACCTCAGGATGTATTTTAGGAAACAGAGGTACATCAACTTGTCTTTCAGACTGACTTTTCATTCACTTCAATAGTAAAAACTATAAATCAGAAAGTTGGCTAGGGTGAAGATTGCACTACAGGTTTGGAGATTTATATCTCTGTGAAATGCTAAAATATGTAGTCAAAAATAGCAAAGTGAGAAAAGCACAGAAGGTATGTTGTGGTGAAAGTTTGCTCAGAGTGTGGGTGGTTCTGTAGAACTAGCAGATATAGTTGGGAGATCATTGTAAGAGTGTTCCATAGTAGTGGCACTGAGGTGAAACCAGAATAATTCATGGCAGAAAAAACTCCAGCCAGATATACCCCAAAGACTGATGGGAATATTTCTATTGCATCTTGGAGAGATAATTGGACAGAAAGAGCTGTGGACAGGAATACTCTATTGGAAGATTACTTGCATATTCTTCAGAAAAGAATTACCAGCAATGCCAAGCAGGTGACTTTATCCTCCACTTGTTCACCAGCATAACTCTGCAGTGTTTATTTGCTTCTCTTTGTAGCAGACTTTTGTTCATATAAGAAATGATGGATAAGATCCTTTAGCATTGTTACAAATAGTGAGAACATCAATAAAAAGAATGTGGTTTTTTTTTCAAAAATTATTTCAAACCATTTTCATAAAACAGGCATGTAAATTTCCATTAAAATCATACCAGAAAATTTATTATCTCAGAAAATGAGTTTTTAATTAAAAACCTCTGACATTCACAAGAAGAAGAAACATTTGCAACAGATAGCAATCCAGCTAATATGAAAGGCACACTATTTTAAATCAACTTATGGTTTAGTCAAAACTTCAATCACAATCTTAAAAATCTCTGCAGTGATGAGAATTGGACCCAGATGAGAATTTGAATCAAAGTAGGATAATAAAATCATGCAACTTTTTGCAAAAGACTGAAAAGATCTTGCATAAAGATTTCTTGTATAAAATCTGCAAATCTTCATTTCATCCAAACAAAATTAGTGGGACTTACAGTAGATATTTCAGCTGGAAAAAAACCTAGAGGGGCAGATGAAGATTTGTGAGAGTAGACAGTGAGTTTGCTTGGCATGCATAAGGGTTCACATGTTTGGTAGTACTTTTGGCTAAGCTTTTACTCTAACATCAGCATTATCTGCAGTCGTAAGACAGGCACATATTGCACTGCTTTTTTTTTTTTTTTTTTAATTAAAAGATATTAATATTTTTCCATTGTGTTTGACAGATAGAATATGTCATTTTTAGAACAAAACTAAATATGTAGTGAGCTAAATATGTAGTAAGCATAACTTTTCAATACCTAACAAGCCTAGTTCTTAACTTCAAAGAATAAAACATCCAGAGACTCACTTTATTAAAAATACAATAAATAAAAAGAAAGACCCCTCTGAAACAACTCAAATGTCCATTGAAATTAAACTGCAACACCTGATATCCCATGAGTGAGAAAACAAAAATCTCAAGTCTGAATGATCCAAAGCCTTACTGGCAAACTCAGAATTAATAAGTTGTTTAATGCTTGAAAGTCCCTGCTTTATTCCCTGCAGTAAGATGTATGACTTACTGATGGATGAAATATTATTTACTAAAGTTCTAAAGAATCTTACTCCTCTCTGTATCATTACATCCTTATGAAGTAACAGAACAAGATGTAACACTCAGACTTTGTCTTGTTGCTGTTGTTTGGGGAGGTTTGGCTGGGGTTTTTTTTGCAATTTAATTCATAATTTAAAAGCTTTCTAGAATTTTGTGACTATTTTCGAATTCAATGGTATAAACTTAGTGGAGCTGTATGTTTTAAAACCATAGTCTTGCTGATGAGTTCATGTGTTATATAAAGAATGTACTTACCAACTTCTTTTTGATTACAAAAAATGTATTTTTAAAATAAATTGATATTATAAATAAAAAATCAGTACTGGTAACTGTATTTGTGAAACAATCAAGAAATAAATGACTATTTGAGAGAAAAAAAATCCAGTTGCAAAAGAGTAACAGCATTTGAAATAAACATTGTATACAAGAAAACACCTTTGAAGAAATATTTGTTGTTAAGCGTGTTGAAATATCAGCGAGAAAACACCAGAACTTCTCTGCAGCACAGGTGTGATAAGACCCTGCTCACCTCTGTGTCATGTTACAACAGGCTGCGTTATACAATGAAGTAAAAATATTTTGACACATAAAACTGTGTCATCCTTCCTGGTAATTTATGATTTAAGGGCTCCTTAAATCCTCAGTCCTTTGTGTTCTTCTAGAATAGATGTATGCAGTTCAGACATACAGTCTTTTCCTGGCTTCCAGCTTCCCAGTTTTATCTGGGACGAGCCCCATGTCTCGTCCCATGGCCAGTTTGGTATAGGCGTCCTATGGAGACCTCCCTGGGACTCCTGAGATCATGAAGCCTTGGTGACTTGAAAATCTTCACCCACCACTGCAACAAGAGCACAACAGCTCTTCCAATCACGCACATAAAATCAGCTGGCAGACTAGAAAGATTGTTTCCACAAATTAAGTAGAGAAAATGAGATATGGCCAGGACATCAGTTTTCCCGAAGCACAGCTGTGGAATAGTTAATGACTGTGAGTGGTAGAATTCTCAGTTATGCTCATCTTGTGAGAATAATGAAGTCCACTTAACAGCATGCTTCCTCTAAATGCCATGCTCTGGACTTTTACAAGTACAAACAAAAAGAAAAATGTCACCTACTGAGTTACAAACACCAGCAGTGCCTGATGTTTTCCTAAGCCATTTTAATTTACCTGAAGCATAGAAGGGATTTAAACTTGTTCATCTTGAGAAATATAGAAAGATCTAATAACCATAATAGATCAGAAGATGGAAATAGTCCTTGTTATGCTGATAAAACACACTGTTTAAATTATTTTACAGAATTGAAAATAAATAACAGTAACTCACACTCAAATGGTCGAATTTGGTGGTTTTAGGATTTGCTTTATAGCTCATGTTACTTAAAAAATGTCTTTTGAAACCTGATATTAGGAGGTGGTAGAACTTGTGCTGCTGTAGTAACAGCACTTTTATTTAGACAAGTTGGAAGAGAAAAAATTTGTGCAGAGTATGCAAATTATTAATTTTATGCATGTTAATTTCCTTCAACAGGATTAAGCACTACTTTTATTGTTTTGCTGAACTTGACCAGAGGCAACTTCTTACAGAGAGTATTATTTAGATATGTCGTAAATATTTGATAAATTCTATATGCCATGTTTCTGTAAACATTTTAACTAATATCTTTACTTCTGTGTACATGGCTCAAAGGTTTAATTAATACAAGAAAGTTAATCTGGATTTGCACATAAAGCATGAATGTCAAGCAACAAAAAAATTCTCATGTATTTACTTGCTTGCTTGCTTGTTTGCTTTTCTTCTCCTTTTCTGTCTCTTGTTCATTAAATTACTTGTGGGCCAGGATTGCTTGTTTGTTTTTGTGGGTTTTTTTTGTTTGTTTGTTTGTTTTTGTTTTTTTGGTTTCTTTATTTGTTTGTTTTTTTTTTTCATTTTCTTCTTTTTTCCTTTTTAATTTTATTTTTCAAATATATTATGACTACATGAACTTTTATTTTTCAGTTTGATAAGACTGGAATTAAAGGACTACATATCCACAGTTTTTTACTTACCCATCATTATAAAGATCAAGAAATATCTTTCATGCTCTTTAAAGATTGATAAGCAACTAAAAGCCAAGAGATGGGGCAAGGTTAAGACTTATCAAGAGTCTCAGTAATTTTTTTAAAATCACTGTGGTCGGATGCTCCACTAAAGTCCAAGGGCTCCCAAGTCAGTTCTCTGCAAGAATCTAATAAAATCCACCATAGGTCTATAGCTGATCTATTTTGCATTGAAAAAAATTTATGGAAAATACTTTGCAATCAAAGAAGCCTCTCTGGAGATCTGCAAATCACCCACCTGAGTAAGTCCTTATTTGAAAGAACTCACACACTTGTCATAATACCAACGACACTGTGACTAAATGTAATTCACATGTACTTTTCTAACCTTCTGGAGAGAAAAAAAAATTAGATAAGACTGTACTAGCTTTACAGCTACATGTAAAAAACCCCACAAACTAAGATTACTTTGTAAAATTACGATGGCTTCTTTGACCTGGGAAATAAAAAATCAAGGTTAAGAATGAATATGTTGTAACTCACAGACTGGTAAATTTGTTAGCAAATAAGTTCTTTTAGATCTATGCATATAAATGAAGCCACAGGAGTGGCACTGGGAGTTAACGTTTTCTCCCATACTTATATGTCACCTTTTAATTCGTACCAGGTAGGATATTCATAGTGCAGTCTTGTGTCTAACTTCTGCCTTCTAGCACCACTGCTAAAACATCATCATCATGACTAATGAACAGTGACCTACTGACCTGTAGAAACTGTGCTATTGATTGCTCTAGGAAATGAATGGATATTATTTGTGGGAATGTATTAATGAGAAAAATTACTCCAATATTAGCCTTCTAAACTACTAACAATTATTTTCTGAAGGCTGTGATTTGCTGCTTTGGAATCAGAGAACAGATCTGCTGTAGGGAAAAGGGAAAACAGATACTTTATGGTACTCTTAAGTCAGTGAATGCTGATAGTAAGGACACAAATTCTATTTGCAACCCCAGCAATAGAGGGTTACCAACTTAAAAAAAAACACCAGGTAATTTCTTTATTTCACAATTTAAATGCCACTCACCCTTGTCATGGTCTGGTTTTGAAGGTTTCTAGTTTTGTTTTGTGTTGTTTGCAGAGCCAGTACTTTGCTCCAGAAAAGAGCTGGTACTAATGTCAGTGGTGGAAATACAGCGGGACTTTTCAGTAATAAAAACAACACCTTAAACCTACATGCCTTGGTACATCCCTGTTTCTCTTCTCTGTACATCCTTGTCTGCAAGCATCAAAACAACCCAGTCAAGTATCACAAGTTATTGCACATTTATGATATCCTGCCTCTTGAAGCTAGTTTTATTGTTTTTCTAAATACTTGTTTTCCATGAACGACAAAAAGATTTGCTTGTGACAATCCTGACATCCTCAGCACTTACTGTGATGGGTGATGTGGTGAATGAATATGAATTGCAATGCTCTTCTTGACTGTTTTGCTCAGTTAGAGTAGAGAGTACTGAGCACATTTGCAATATGCATAGTCTCTTTCAGAAGAAGAAATGAACCCTTGGAATTTGAAGACTGTCAAAAGCATATTTTGTTGAAAGGGAAGCCTTTAAATTTTGGCATGTTTCACTAATGGCTTTTCCTGACAGAATTTCTTTCTGAGCATCCATTTTCTACTTTTTAATATCTTGTCTCTTGGACTTTAAATCTTTCATATTGTCCTTTTCCCTGATGAGAGAGATTTCAGCTACTGTTGGCTTTGCTATTAAATTTTACACCTCAGTGATACTAAAATATCAAAGAAGCGATTTCATGGCCTTTTAGCAATGTAGATGGATGGATTCAGATCAGAGAAATGGATTTGGCCATAGAAATCATCTAATATATGCCCTTATTTAATTTGTGATATATCCATTAAATTCAAAATATAGGACTGGAAATTGGTGTTAAACTTGAATTCCAGTTATGTGGCTTTTTTTGTTTGTCTGTTTCTTTGTTTTTTTGGGGCTTTTTTGCAGGTCACTGAAACATTTAAAAGGTGCTGAGGTTTAAACCACTGGTGCCCATAGTTAATAGGAAATATTTGAAAAGCAGAGGTGTGATGAACCACCAGTGCAAAGCACCAATAACTTGCTAATCCCCTTGAGATAGGATATTACTCTAAATATGACCAGTTCTGATTATTGTAATATGTATGGCTTTTTTCTTTTTTGTGTGAGTGTGTCTAGGATATCTTTTATATTCAGTGTATGGGCTATAGAGGGGAGCAAGAAAAGGTGTTGAAATAGATATATTTGTCGCAATGAATCTGTTGCCTTTGTGACACTCTTCCTTCAGTGCTTTGTGACCAGAATTATAAATCAATTCAACAGCATAACCCAAAAGAAGGCAATTACTGCTCTGATCAGTTAACCTTATTTCTGTCTTGAAATGACAGAAATAAGGTTAACACTGGTAACACTAGATCTAGGGTCCAAGCTCCTTAGTGCAGGTTTCCTGGAGAAATTGTGTTTCCAACTAGAGAAACACAGTAAACGTCATCACTTGAAATTATTAAAACTCACACTTCAGCTTCCAAATGTATGCAGCAGAATGCTAAAGAGGCAATTAAAAAATAATTTTTTTTATGTCTTACCTTTGAAGTTTTAGGACATTAGCACAGATAAATGTTCTACTTTTATGGAAACACTTGACTTCAATAAATAATAGCATAAATACAACAACTTGGAATTGCCTTATCTCTGACATCTTCATCAAGACATGCTTGCCAATCTGACTTGTATTTCCCTCCTAACACCTTCTAACAAAATATGATGTATTGATTTCTTTTGGAACAATGCCTAGTAATTTCACCTTTGACAAACTGACAACTTCCAAATGAAAACGTATTTCACTGCAGAAGTACACAGATCTTCACAGCAGGGAAAATGTAATTTAAGGCACACTATTTGTAAGGCAGCATTCTTCATATGAGTGAATGAAAATGCCACAGGCACAGAGCATAGTTCTTTTTGTGTTCAGTTAGTGGAGGTAAGCTGACCTCTTCATTATGTGTTAAAGAACAATGTTTTGCAGACTTGTAAAAATCCTGGGTAAAGCAGTAGAGAATAGTTAAAAGTGCAACGTTAATATAAACCAGTAGCTCTCTGGGCTTCACAAAAAACAACTGCTGACACTTTGGCTTTTTGCAATTTCTTATCAAATGAAGTTAGATTTTTTAGGTGTTAAGCAGGTTCCCTCACTTGATGATTGCTGTATTTGAAACCTCAGAGAACCAGGGTAGATGTGTGAACAAGTGCTAGATGTGCAAGAAAGAGGGAGGACAGACAAGAAAAGGAATTTTCAGGGATTTTTTGTTGCCTTACAGTTTAGTAATTTGTAAATAAACTTGTGTCTACAGTTTCTTTCTTTTTAAAATTAATTACTTCTGTGTCTCTGACCACGAAGTAATTAAGCAATCTACTATTCTTTTGGACTCGAGGTAAAAAGGAAGTAAACATATCTTTGATTAATATTTTGCACTATATTGCTCCCACAAAGAAAATCAGAAGCCCTGTGTTTCAGCCAGAGCATATGACCTGGCTTACTTACCAGAGAGGATTCAGCAGACAAGACCCACAAAATGGTTCTTGAAATGTAATAGTGTGTAAAAAGGTAGGTCATTAACATGCAAAGAAAATTTGCTGTTCACTAAAAGCTTTGGTAAGATCTCTATTTTCAGAGGTGCTTTTGCCAAACTTTCAGTGAGTTGAAAAAGATCAGCTTCCATAGTTTGAGAATTCATCTATTCAAAAGAGCACAAAATGGACATAAAGTATAGCATTTAGAATTATAGGTAGCTTCTCAGTATTTTGGCCTTTATGTCTAGGTTTATGACATGGAGTTTCTACATCTGAATCCTGTTCAATTTTGACAATGGAACACTATAGTTAATTTTAACGTACTTTTTAAATGTCCAGTTACATCACAATGCCAATGCTCAAAAGTTTCTCAAAAGTTTGCTGGGGGCATACCACATATATGGAACCAAAGATTCCTCACTCATCTGAATTGTTTCATGACAAAAGGAAAGCCCCAGTATTAACACAGTTAAAATGATTAAACAAAAATTTGCCAGCCTGTCCTTTTCTCTGGTATATGTCCACATTCCACATGTTTTGACTGGCATTTTGTCTCTCTTTCATGAATGAGAGGCAGTGTTCTGCCAAGTTATAAGCATCCTCAGTATCTCCCTCTGAGATATATACATGAGGTTCAATATTACGTATTTTTCCTCCCTCTCATGGGTCTGCTTTGGGCTATTTTTATATGTGTAGGAGTTTTTCATTGGATTTTTTGGTTTGGTTTGCTTTTTGTTTCCCTTTTTTTCTCACAGTCCAAGTTCCCCTCTCAGAGACTTTGAGCTGAAGCCAAAGATTTAGACAGTTGCCTCCCACCCCCAGCTCCCTTCAAGGGCTTCCATTTGTCACCTCCTGAGTCCTCAGCCCAGGCAGGCCTTCACCACATAGAGGGTCATGGGACCTAAACTAGAAGAAGAGAGACCACTGTCACTCTTTGGCAGATGTCAGCAATTTTTATTGGACTACATAAGGACATAACTACAGATTAATCGTTCTATCAAGACTTTGTTTTGCCCTCCTGTAGAGCAAAGTTCACATGTGAAATAAAAAACTCTCCATACCATGAAATTCCACAAGAGATTAATTGTATTTTGGCAAACTACAAAGCAAAGCAAATTGATATTTTGAAAGATGTGCTCTTTTAATTAGCTGTTTCTTTACTTATTTTATACACTTTTACTCTTAAAATTGCAATTTAGCTCACAAGCATGTAAAACTGTCCAATAAGGGAATAAATCTCAATCACTTTTCCTGCCTACAACTTCAAAGTGTTGTCTAGATCCATATTTCAAACTTCTGGATGGTTCATTCAACCATGTTATGCTTTAAATATCTCTATTTTCTATTCTTGACAAGTTTTTGAAAAACAGGTAGGAAAAAAAGCGTCTCAGCTAAATAAGGCAATCAAACACTCAGTTTGAGGATTTCAGAAATCAAAAGAATAAATACGGAAGCCAGTTGATAGCTTCAGAAACAGTAGTCAGGAAGAAATCTTTGCTCTGCAATTGGTACCAAATGAATTTTAAAAAGCATTGTAAGCACATTACTTTTTGTGTCAGTCGAAATCTGTGTCTGTGCCAAAGTTTCTCTGCTGCTGTTTTGCAGGAAGAAGAATCCTGTGGATCCCAATTACCGGCCTTTTCTGTAGGCTAGAATCACAGAAGCTGAAAATTTGGAGTCACCTACTTTATCTCTGAGTCTTGTCTTTGAACTACATTAATAAAGGCCAATTTCTGTCATTACTTCTTAACAAGTATCTGCAGAATGTAGAAAATTTTTGAAGACAAGTCAGTTTCCTGGAGAGTTAAATAGAATTATTCAGCTGCAGAGACTATGTTGTGAATAGAGATATACGCACTTTTTCAGTGGTGGAGCATGTGAGGAATGACTCACATCCAAAGCCTACTAAGATCATACTGGTTTAACAAGTACTGTGGGTTTCCTACTGTTGCTTAAATTAATGAAAAGAAACTCAGGAAAAATGTGTTGAAGACAGCAAAATATTGAGGCTTGGTGGATCTTCATCGTCCTGACCACATGGGTCCTTGCCAACATCTCAAAGACTAATAATCTTTCTCACAAATGTACTTAAACCACAGTAATTTAGTACTGCTATGCATCTGTAACTTTTAATTATCTGTTTAATCAGGCTGTGAATAAACTAAAGTAGGTTAATTTGAAAAATCCTATTTGGACTAAGTGTTTTGACTGGCTTTGAAACATAGCCAGCACCCAGTGAGATTATAGTAATGAGAAAAGATGGATTTTTTTTTTTCTTGAATTTGTGCTATTAATTTGGGTATCCCACAACATCACATATTTCAGCAGACTGACATTTATTATTTGCCATCAAGGTGTCACATGGTCACAAAAAAGCAATGACTGGTGAAAGTCTATATGTGATGGAGAAATATGTATGGTTATGGATTATATCTTTCCAGTCATGTCTTTTTAAACTTTGCCCTTCAAGATAGCCTGCCAGGTAAAACTGTGCTGCCTATCTATGTGATGTGAACAAGTGCTGTACTTGTCTTACCCAGTTTATAGCCTGAAGAAATCTGTTATTACACAGCATCTTTTGACTACTTGAAGACTGTTCGTTTGCATGTTATTAAGGTGTAATAATAGACTCATGTCTGTAATGTGTATTGTTAATCTTGATGTTCATTATCTCCACTGCACGCCCCCAGGGACTGCTATTTACACTGCTATGGAAATGATAATTAATTTCTGTATTCAAAGTGTCAGCAACTAGCTTCTCATTTCCAAAAAAGTATTGTACTACTTATATTGTGTTAGAAGAAAACTGGGGGAAGGGTGAAAGAGTTTTTTGAACTGCAGGGTGGAGAGAAAATTGAAGTTTAAATCACTTTGATATCTGCACTATACTAAGCATTCACTACATCACAAAATGCAGCGAAGCTCTACTTTCAGACTGAAGACCATTGTGTTTTCTAGTCACTATTCAAGCTGCAGGAATTGAATGTGTTTCACTGAATATATCTGTGTGTGACTGTAAATTTATGGATAGAAGAAAAAGGCTGGGAATGTATATCAACTAAATGCCTTCTTCCGGTTTCAGACACTGTTCCTGTATCTCCTCAGCCACCACAGGATATATCAAATAATGATAAAAATCCACCTCATGCTTGAGATAAATAATTCACTGAAATTATTGGTGTGTGCAAGTATTTGGGGAATAGAGTTTTGCTGTTTCTTGGTATATGTATGAGTAGCCTCATTGAGCCATTATTAAAAAAAAAAAAAGTTCTTAACCTTGAAAAGGATGGGAATTTGTCATTTCATACATCCCTATGGTTATATCTCATAGCTATTTTAGTAGAAAGGTGAGAGTAAGAAACCCAGGCAGCATACAAATATTTAGGCTGAAAGGAGAAAAAGTCTCGGAAAGGAAGGCTCAACATCAATCTTCTTTGATGTTACACTACCACATTTTAGGAGAGGATGATCAGAAACCTTAAAAACCTTCACATGTGTAATGAGGTAATAATTTAACAGCCAAGTTGTTGGGGCTTTTTACTTGTACTATACCTGTGGAAGTATACAGTATATAGAAAATAAATAAATATTTTTAAAATGGCAATACAGTAGCCTTCTATATTTAACAGAATATTTTTCTAAATAACAAATATTTTAATCACCTTACATCCTTAACTCTACTTAATGTAGTGAAGTATACAAATTTCTGTGTTTTGTGAATGAAACATGTAAGTAATAGTGAATGCTTCTGATAAAGCTTTAATCCAACCCAAAATTTACCAGATGTGTTTCAAGCTAGTATAAAACAAGACAAATATAATTGTTTTGATTTGCCTTACCAGAATTGATTTGGGTTTCTTGCTGGCCAGGGGGCCACTTTGTTTCTTCTGAGGACTAAATGCTTTTAGGAGATGCAATGTCAGGCAAGGTAAATACAACTCTAATTTACTGTCTTTTGAAATGTTCCAGTCTCATTTATGTGTAAGTACTTGTGATAATAAAAAAAAAAAGGACCTGATAACTAATTTTTCATAGCTCACAAAAATACTCAGTAGTAGAAAAGGCTTGATGGAAGGTAAACACCAGACATTTCTGAAGTTGTAATTCTGGATCATGAAACAGACAGGGGAGGTTATTTAGAGCATAAAACACGACACAAATTTTGACAACTAACTCTGATGTTACTTTACAAGCCTTTGAAAATGTGTCTGAAAAATATTAGCATAAACAGGACCATAATCACATATGCATAATTTTCAAAAGCACAGAAATGCTTAAGAACCTTGTGCACAGTACAACAAAACATAAAAAATTTTGCAATTCACCACTAAGAGACGACTTCTTTTCAGATACTGTTAGCCTTGAGATACAATCGTAGTATAGAACAACATGCTTTGCTATTACCTTATCTATGCATGGGAAAAAATGTATGTGTGATGTTGTGAAAAATCATAAAAAACTACATAAAAAGCATGCTATTCAACAGATATGGACCAGATTTGAGTTCTTTACAAAGAAGGTGTTTAATAAAGTTTAAAAGCTCACAAAATACAAACCACCAAAGGATTCAACAAACCACCAAAATCCAATAGAGAATCAACCTATAATTATGTTATTTAAATTTTATTAGCATATGTTTTAAATGCAGCTTGGCCACTAAGTTCTTCCTCTCTGTAGTATATGGAATACTGTAACTATTTTCCTGAGAACTACTGAATTGTGCATTTTAACTTAGTCCCATTTTCTTATGCATTAGTTCATAATAGAAGGATTTTACAATTGAATTGATGAAACCAACAGAGAGACTGTTGTGAAGAGGTTTTGTGGAACAAAAGTGTGACTGAAAACAATCTGTAGCTTGATCTACTGTTTGCCTGAAGTGGTGCAATAACAGTGATTTCTGAAGAGAAAGATTTTCCACAGATAAGGTTAGGGGTAGATTGTGATCATTAGTTGTGCTAAACTGGTTTGTTGTGCATTTGAGTGCTTTCCTTATCTTTGCATGGTGGCAGTGTTATGACAAACCAATAGGGCAAGAACATCAGGAAAATTAAATTTCAAATAGTCATGTAATCCTCCAGGGCTCATAAGCCTTCAGAAGCTAAGGTTGGCTGAAAATCATCTGAAGTTGTGGCTTTTAAGAGGATGTGTATACATGGAGTTTAAAGATATAGTTTTTGTAAGATTAACTGCCTGGATAATTTGACTTAAAGCTTCTGCTTTACATAAATTCTTTTCTCTGACAATTCACAGTAACTTCTCTGACATTAAACTGCCATAGTGTTTAAGTATTTCTTATTGAATCATGCAGCTGCATTTGCTTTAAAATTTCAGATCTTTTCTGTGAAAAGACTTGAGTGTTCCCAGCAAAACTTAAAATATAGATCTTAAAGCCATGGGGGAACCCATGGCAGTTGTTTTCGTCTTGTCTTTAAACTTTCCAGGTTAGAATGTAAGATGAAGAATGTAGTGGTCACCTCACTAGAGCTAGATGCATCCAGATCACATTCAGCAGTTATGGTCACACATACAGAGCTCAAGATTTGATTCAAATGTTTATGATGTATCTACATATGGGAATGACTCACTTGGCAGGGCCCTGGAGAAGCTCAGGAACTGGTCTGAGGTTGGCCAAATCATAGCTTTCCAAGCCAGAGGACAAAATGAAGATGTTTTGAATTCAGAAGGGAGTTTGATGTGACACCTGAAACAAATAAAGGTTAGAAAGACAGTTCTGCTTACAAATACAATACCTAGGAATATAAGGAATAACCACTGCTCTGCCAAGTCTGAATTCTGCCTTGGACACTTGCAATAGAAGTGCTATTTAGGGAAGACATGCAAGCCTGGGCTTTTTGAGGCACTTGTCCAATTATTTCTCTAGTCATTTCTTGAATCTGTGTGTCTCTGCAGTCTCCTGTGTCATAAGGCTCCAGAAAAGCCTTAGTTACTCTGTCGAGAAATACTTTCATTTATTAATCATAAACTAATCTCCAAATATCCTTTTAAGTAATTCTTAGCTCTTGTATTTTAGGACATGAAGAACAATCTGCCTTTTGGATTTATTGGGGTTTAACCCAGTCATCAACAAAGCCTCACACAGCCCCTTGCTCTCTCCCACCATCAGCAGGGCTGGGGAGAAAACTGGAAGGGTAAAAGCTGGAAATCTCATGGATTGAGATATAGACAGTTTAATGGGGAAAGCAAAAATCAAACATACAAGTGAAGTGAAATAAGGAATTAATTCCCTGCTTCCCATGGGTAGGCAATGTTCAGTCATCCCCAGGAAATCAGGGCCCCATCACAACTGGTAACTGTGACTTGGGAAGACAAACACTATCACTCTAAACCTGGCTCCCTTCATGCTTCTTCCTCCCACTTTATAACCTGAGAATGATGCCATATGGTCTGGAATATCCCTTCAGTCAGTTTGGGTCTCCCGTCCTGGCCATGCCTCCCATGCAACCCTAGGTTCCTCACCAGTGTGGTACTGCAAAAATAAGAAAAGACCTTGTCTCTCTGTAAGCCCTTCTCAGCAAAGCCAAAAATATCTCTATATTATCAACCCTGTGTTCAGGACAAATCCAAAACACAGACCCATACCGCTACTATGAAGACAGCTCTACCCTATCTATAACCAACACCAGATTATGTAGTATATCCTTGATTTTGTAAATATGAGTAAATCCTGCCCCCTCTGCCTCCTCATTCTCCACTCTGCAGAGTCCTGGTTTTGTAAATCTCCATTCACAGGACTGCTGCTCCATTATTAGGGCTGCTCTAGTTGCCTTTCTCTGTTCCTCCCTTGTCTTCACATCAGGATGAGTTCAGTCTGAAAGAGGTCATCCTTCCTGAGATGTGCTCTTGAAAGAACTCTAACTCTGTTTGCGTGCACTGCTTTTAGTTGATTGGCTTTCTTAAGTCAGATATTTATGAAATATATCCTTAGGGTTCTTATCATAGATGATGTTATTTTAATCTTTAATACCTGAGGTAAGGCAGTACCAATATCCCCATTTAGGAGATAGGACACTTAGACACAGAGAAATTGTTAGCATCTGGCGTCATTATTAATTTAATATAAGTCTCTTAAGCTTATGCCATCAACAGAGAACAAGCTGCTCTAGCCAGGAAAATATGATTTTGCTCTTACTAGCAGAAGGCTATGGGTCTCTTCTGGTCTAATTTGGCCTTGCAAGGTCCCAAGGATTTTCTGTACTTATTTTGCCTCAGCTTCATCTCAATTTTTTACCATTGTTAAGTTATCAAGTGGTTATTTTCTAACCTGTTTTTACTGAACCTCTCTAAATACCTTTAATAGACATTTGATTTATGATAAAGTAGAACTGGAGGACAACTGGAATTATAAATCTCTGTCTGTTAACCCATGACAAAGATGCAGAATTCTAAGAAAAAAAATTAAAATAGGCCTAAGCAGATCCAATGGTGAGAAAGAAGACAGTACTATCATGAATATCATGCTATTACCCCAAAAGACACTTGTTTGAATATTTCCTTCTTTTCTGACAAAGACTGAACATGTTGGCTGTGCACTGGGGATAAGGGAATGATGGGCAGTACACCATACAAAAGGCAGAAGCACTAGAAACTTTTTGTATTGCAATTCTAATAATTCTAATTTTATTAGAATTTTCCATATTAATTGGGTAAGTTACGCCCATAAATAAGACATTATTGCGAGTCGGAAGAAATTTTAAGCTCTGTACATATGCTTCATCCATAAGAAGTTTTGGTACGTAAGATTGCCTTCTCCATGTGGATTCCAGCATCCAAGAAATTTAGTTTTAATTGTCCCTAAGTCTTAAGTTCATCTAGACCCATATACCTGAAAAGTATTTCTATTATGACAAAAAATTCCAAATAAGTGTGATTGTAGTTAGCATGTAAAATTTAAGTGGCATGTAACCCTTATGGCCATCTCTAGTTATTGTGATATAAGATTCAAAAGCATTATTTGTTTATTTTTAGACTAATTTTTCAGATACAATATTTGGAAATTGAGTGTTTTCTAAAAATCACTTGAATAAGATACAAATTCTGTTAATATAATTAACCTGTTAAATGGAAGTATGAAATTTGTGACTAATTAAAGTAATATGGATTAAATTTTCACATTTTGAACGGCTCTTCCCAAGATGAAATTTTTTTATAAAGCTATCAATTTTTCAGCTACATTGCAATGCCAGCTCTGTGATGAGTTAAATTAACAAATTGACAGTTATATTAATAAATTGTCTCCTGAAACAGGGGAGCTGATGTATCTCAAGCTTTCTAATTACAAATGCTTCCTGTGCTTATCTGTTACTCTGACAAGAGCAATATATGTCTGTAGGCCAGCAGTTAAAAACCAAGAATAGAGAAGAGAAAAAAAAAATTATTTAACTTTCCATTTCTCTTATTTCTGGTGGGACAAACTTGATACAACAGTATTCCTTTTCTGAATTAGGATTACTGGTAGAAGATTCATACTAAACCGTAGAACAAATACCTTTTGAAATCTCTTCATCAAATACCTTTTCATAATAGCTTTATGACTTGTTTTAAAGCTTGTTTAAATCTTCTTTTAAGTGTCAATCACATTTACTGTCTTTATGGACATTGAATGCTGTGACCCTTTTTGAGATGATAGATGTTTTCTGTTAACTGTAAATCAATCCTAGAATTATGTAGGTCTATTTTCTAGTAATCTAGTAGAAATAATAAAAGTTTTAACCAGAACTATAGGTTACCTGTGTGGTCAGGGAGAAACTGAGTATTCTGTTACTTAGCAGAGCTGTGTAGCTTGAGTTTTGTAGGTACAAACAAAAGAGCTTCACAAAAAACACTCAATAAAATTACCTTGGTAATAAAAGGGAGCAGGACAGGCAGTATGGCTCCTATATTGTAACCTTGTTACAACCTTGTTGTAACTCTTCTGAGATCCTCTGCACTTAAACACAGTTTCTGATGAGATTTTGACAGGGTATTTTGATTATTTTGACCTAAAGAAGTACAAAGTTTTGACCTACTTTGACCAAGTTGTAAGGAACCCTACAGGGCAAACTCAGCATTCAGTTTAAAATGAAAGGTCATGGGTTTAATGACCAAAATATTTATGCATTCATTTATTTCCTGTTCTTTTATAGCATTTATATACTATAATTATTACTGCACTCTGAACTATATAATGGACTATCCATCTTAAACTAAGAGAAATTCTGTCCTAGTTCATACAAAGTCCATTAGCCATGTACAATATGGCAGAACATGCTTTCACATTACATAGGCTTATGTCTGATTTACTACCCTACTTGAATATGCCTTTCTTTCAACATGTGGTGTGTACATAACAGATGGGTTTACCTAGATTGATTTCAGAGCAGTCAAGGTTATATCTTTTACAAGCTTTTTGTTTGGTTGTTTTAACTAACAATTCACAAAATATAGTACTATAGTACTGTCTAAAAAAAGTCAGTTTACATCTGAAATACTATTTGGATTAATATAACATTTTTCTCTGTTAAGATTTAGAAGCTGATTTGTGTGTGTTTACTTCAGTATTGGTACATTGATCAAGTTGTTAAACTCACCGCTTTTACAAGCTTAGAATTTTTGTTTGCATCAAACATGATTTGTGATGGTGCATAAAACTTCCTGGTTTGGAGTGCTAAGATTTATATGTAAGTACATAGGCTAAATCTCGCACAGCCTACATTGTTTCATCTCTCCATTCCTAAATTGGATATAGGAGTATATAGAGAGGTTAATTTTACCTGAGTTAACCTTTCATGAAGCTCAAGCATTGAACAGATCTTCTCCTCTGAATTAAATAAAGAGATATATCCTAGGATATATATAACAACTATTACAGCAACCAACATGGAAACAGTACCCATGTCTTGAAATCTCATTTTTCAGTATTAAAAGTTTTTACATTTATTAGCGTTCAATAGCAAGATTATACAATTATAAATTGAAAAACAAAGAGGCTATTATTATTCACAACAATTTTATATGAAAATGAACCTTTATTTAATATTTCCTAAAAGATATATGGTGAGTGCAGTGAAATAATGAAATACAAGACAATTTTCAGATTTCATTATT
Source organism: Melospiza melodia melodia (assembly GCF_035770615.1). Taxonomy (NCBI): domain Eukaryota; kingdom Metazoa; phylum Chordata; class Aves; order Passeriformes; family Passerellidae; genus Melospiza; species Melospiza melodia. The sequence goes on along the minus strand of NC_086194.1, from coordinate 119,591,255 downwards.
TATTTGTGTGTCATAGACATTCACAGAGTCAATTTGAAGAAAGCATACGTGCTGATGTGAGCAAATAAATTTCTCAAACATGATAAACATTCCTCATGTACATGATAATGGGGGTCCCCATTTAAAGTGTCTTTGACATGACCTCTTTGCTTGGATCAGATGTGACTTCTTGAACTGATTTTCTGGTGATTTTCTATAACTGAACACTCTCCTTGTCCTATGTGGCAACTCCAGCATGCGCATGAGCATTTGTAACATAATATTTTGAACTATGTTCAAAGCATCTCCTACATAGAAAAGACTGAACTGTAAGAAGGTTCTTAGGTTGTCCTGGTTGCCTACCCCAGATGTTACTAACAGCACATTCATGTAGTTGGCTCTTGCAGAGTAGGAACCTGCTGGGGGAAACCTCTAGGTCTATCCTACTCACATAGGCACATAACAGACAGACAGATGTACCACAATTTTAAAAACAGATTAGTCTAGAGTTTCTCCTTTATACAGTAAAAATGTCTCAAATTTCCTAGATCTTGCATCCCCAGGAAATTACAACTGAAAAAGTTTTAGAATAAAAGAAATCTATTGCATTCACACTTTATCTTAAGGATCAGGAATTTGTTGTCTTTTTTTTTTTTTCCTAAAAGCAAATCAAGACCGTGAAGTACTATTTTAATATGATTAAAATAAGACACAGTCCTGGAAGGTGAAGACATCTAACTGATACAATTTTACATATTGATCTTGTTGCATCTGTCTGTAATAAGAAATCCATTCCCCTTGCATCTCTCCTGACACTGTTAGATGGCCTGAGTATTTGCCCACTAACAGAACCTCTTTCTCTCAGTCCTGACCAAATTCAGAATATTAGGATACTAGCTTGTCTAAACTTACATTAGACAACAAGAACATTTCTGTTCTCTTTATTTCTTGCTTGAGGAAACTGTTCCTGGACATTCCACTACTTACTCAATTGCAGTTTGTTTCTTACTTGTAAAACAATAATGATAATTATCATAATCATAATTGTGGGAAGTTGACTGGTGGTAAAAACGTAATGGTATGGAAATTATAGGGGAAAATATGATTACTGCTACCTGAATGGAAGGCAATCAGCATGTCTAATGTCCCAGAGAGAATACAATCTAAGGACAAAAAGGAGGGTGGAGCAGCCTGGAGCTACCTCAGCCAGGTTCTGTTACAGGCCTTGCAAAGAAGGAAAATCAGTGGTACTTTATAGCTGATAAAATCACCATCAATCCTTGAACTTAATCCTGTTACAATTTTACTTATAAAGAGTTTATATTTTAGTTTACTCTGCAAACCGTTAATGTGATTTCTTCAAGGGCACTGCCCATTGCTGGCAGCAGATTAAGGTGTGAAGGCCCAGGAGGGGGTCTCTCTGTTTGGCACGTGACCCTGAACAGTAAAATCACCCTCCAAAATTGTGAACTCTTCAGTGAAGGGTCCCCATAACAGGACACTGACAGACTGGTCAGGAGCAAGGGTCTTGGCTTTCGTGGGGTGCCAATATCTTCTGTTGTCACATGACACTAAAAGACTGGATATTACATTTGAGGAATGTGAACTCTATTGAAAATGATTACTATTTCGTAATTAAAGAGAGGTTCCTTACATATAAAACCATAAGTCTAGAGGGAATATGGGCATGAGAATGTGGTGTCCAATTGTGTGAGTACTCTGAAAACAAACAAGAGATCATATTAAAGGAAATATTTCCTATATAATCAAACCAGCTTCATCACAGCAGACACAGAAAGAGATGGGTGCAGCATAATAGTCACATGTTAAGCAGGTTAGAATTTTTCTTATGCAAGCCATAAGTGTATTTATTTCACATAAATGTTCATATTAGAATTTTATAAATAACACTGCATTATTAAAACACATGCATAGTCTCCATAGGAACTGTTTCTGTTTTGGGTGTATTATAAATGTCAGTGCATTCTCTCACAGTCCCAACTGATTTCTGTGTACAGTGACCTTTTGTGTTTTTATAGACCCCTACATGCAGCAATCATTGCTAGTGGGAGTTTATGTGTTTACCTGAAGTCAACATTGCCAGAAAAAAAAAGAAGAGATTTAAAAACTACTCTTTCTAAAAATGTTAACTTGGAAATGGCTAAGAGAGTCAGTAAATGTATTCATCTTCTTCTCCCCTTCCTTTCACTAGAGAACCTGAAAACTAAATGCTAACTTTGGTGAACTGATTGCAGATGTTAGCATCTCAGAATAAATGTAAGAGAGGGGTAATTAATCTATTTTCTTTATGTAATTTATCTTCCAGTCTTATTTCTAGTGTTTTGTTTTTTTTAATGAGTGAGATGCATCTACACTGCTACAGCTATAATACAATTTTTTTTTTTGTTTTTGTTTTCATTTTTGGTTTTTTATGCTGCAAAGGAATGCATAAAGCATGCTAGAACACGGACAGGAAATCATGGTGGATATTGTAATTAAAAAGTCTTGTTAATATGTGCAGCATTTTGTATCTAGCATTCTACTGCATAGCAATTGTGTCTCTGTTTGGAGGGCTCATTTGAGGATTGGAGGTGTGACTGCAGCAATCTTCCCAGAGCGCAGTGGGAACAGATTTTCAGCACTGGCTCCTTATTTCCCCAGCAGTCCCTGGGGTGCAAAGAGAGGAGAAGGAAGGGGAGGAAGGATTACTTCTCTGCCATGTTGTTCCACTTGGTTTTGATTACATATTTTTTAAGGGGGCAAACCTAACCTCCTAACTATCCTAAGTGGAGATTAGAGGTTTCAAGGAACAAAATTTCCCGTTCTCATCTACACCAACACCTACAAGTTTGGGGATTCTGTCATTGCCCTTTGTCACAAGTCAAATATGGGGTCAGTCAAAGGTGATGAAAACATGATAATCAAACTGTGACTGCCCAATTGGAAGAAATTCAGAATCAGTTAATTCAATATTTTTGCTAGTAGGAAACATTTCACTACAGATTGCTGATACCAGCTACAGTGCTGTTTAAGACTGTCATAACAGAGACCTTGGCAGGACTCCAGTTCCATAGAACAATAGATGTAATTCCTGAGACAGAAAATTACAAAAATTATAAGAATATTAAAGCAACATTATTATTTCCCTTCCTAAGTCTGTCAGTAATCATTATAGTAACAAATTAGTCATGTTTCTCTTTTGGACAGCTATGAACATGTGAATCTTCTTTTTAAAAATCTCACTCTGAGCCATTTTATAATTGCACTAAGACCCTCCAAGGCATATGTCACCATGCCTCTGAGATGAGCATTATCTCACAGCAACACACACCTTGTCATGTATTATTTATCACAGTAAAGTGCCTTGTAATTTTCATTTCAGCAGTTATATCTGGCTTTAAGAAATAGGGACATACTTCATTTTAACTGTTTCAGTGATAAAATACTTTTCAAACCTTCTACGCAGATTTGAAACTCTGGATGCTGACAACAAAGAGTGCCACTTTCAGTAACGTTCTGCAAAAGACATTATAAAGGAAAAAGCAATAGCAAGTCTTTTTTTCACCTGAGAATGACAATAAACATCCCCCTTCTCCAGGTGATTCCCAGCAACCTGGGTTCACACACTGTGCTGTCCCTTGGGTCTCATTTTCCTTGTGATATGAGAGATGTAGCACATGATAGATAGCTGTTGCCTAGATGTAGGCCAGGATTCACTTGGAGAAAAACAGATGGGTAGGGACACCTAAGGGGCCAAATCTGTCCCATATTTGAGACCAGTCCTTTGTCCTTAAGTAATTGCAGAAGACACTCCAAGGCTCCTCTGTCTATAAATTAGGCAATGCTGGGAAATACACCTCATCATTCTATTTAACTCCTAGGCTGTTGGAAAGATTCCTAGCCTGGTGTGGGCTGGGTTTTCTCTCCCAAAGAGGAGCAAGGCATTATTTGAGAGCGTGCAGGGTCTGGGGAGTGTTTGCAAAGAGCTGTTTTCCCACCCCACTGGGAACCACAAAAGCATAGTGGCATAGGTAAAGACTGTAACATGCCTGTGGGTATGAGTGAACGGTCTCAATCTGTGCTTTCTGATTTTCTCTCATTTACCCAGTCACAAGCAAATAGTAGGAATCATTTACAGGGAAACATCAATCGATGTTTAGGATTTATGAAACATTGATTACATTTCAAAAAGCTGCATAAAATATTTTGACCAATGTTAATAGTAATGTTCATTGGATCTCCTCTGATGTGAGACAGGGCTTTCAAAGTCTCTGAGTATAAACCAAATGAATAAATAAATAAAAAACAACAATGCTGTCCCCCTCTCCCCCCCCTCCCCCGGCCAAATTTTTAGCTTCTTTGCTTGCTGTATAGTCTTACTTTTTTAGCTTCCTTACCTGCTATATATTCTGACTTTGGGAAATGGAAATTGTACTGCATTAATTTTAATTTGCACTTCATCAAGTTAAAAAAATCTGAGATTATAATTTTGTTTGAATTTTTCCCCATTTTCTTTGACTGCATTGTGAAATTAGTGCTAAAAGAAACTCACAAGAGAGTTTTATTTCTGTTACTTCTGTTTCATATAAACTTACTTCTCATGGCTAATAGGTGATGGTAACAAATTTTGGGATATCTCTGTTATAACAGCTTTGCACATTCTTCATTTTAACTAATAATTCTATGTGACAGACATACTGACTAGGCATTTCTCATAGAACCTGAAAGACATGTGAAAAAAATAAAATAAGGGAAAGAAGCCAAACTGAACAAAAAAAAAAGCATTCACTTTGATTAGGGATTTTAAGTGAGCACAAAGTTGAGTAAAAAACTTGATAGGGAAGTTTAGTGTTTTAATTGAGGAATGAAAGAAAATATTCCTCAAACATTTCTTCAACTAAAATCAAATAGAAGATCTTTTGCACTGTAGCCTAGGCATGAACTGAATTAAGACCACAATTCTTTAGGATTAGGTGTGATATCATTTGTCAGTTTTAATGTTTTTAGATAGGCTAATTTCACTGCCATAAAATACTCTGTATATTCAAAGATAATGGTTGCATCATCTGAGTAAGAAATGACCCTTTTAAGCTTAGCTCTTGTTGCTTATGAAACATTGTAAAATAAATCTAAAAAAAAAAAAAGGGAAGGGGGGACTGTACTCACTGAGGGATCAGTTTCCACATGAGAAAGTAACTTAATAACTTTAGCTGCTTAATTATGTCAGCACTGTACAGAAAAGCCTCCTGTACAGATAAATTATAGAGCATTACTTTAGTTTCCAGTGCAGAACAGCTTCACTCTTGCATGCAATTAAACAGATTTGTTCTCAGCTATGAAACCAAAGCATGAAACCATATTCCTCTTTCAAGCAACAGATGTTATTTGAAAGAGTTACATTAAGAAAAGCATTCTTGGAATAACTACTGGTCTGTGATATCTTACTACTAGCCATTTAACTGCTACACAAATAGGGTTTAAAGTATGCTCTCAGAGATACAGTCAAGATTGATTTCAAAGCAAGAAATATCTCAATTATCTAAATATTATAAAAGAGCTAGAAAAGAAATTGATTTAAGTAATTCATGTTTGAAAACTTCCTCATTGATACTCTCATCATGGTGACAGAAATTATACTTTGCAGAAGAATATCGAATTTTAGGTTAATTGTTGATGCAGGAAATTTTACCTATGCATATCACAAAAAGTATAATTTCCATCTTCAGAAGTGTTAAAAAATTGAATAGATGTGGCACTTCACTATAGAGTTTAGTGGACATGATGGTATTTGGTCAAGGTTGGATTTGATGATCTTGGAGGTCATTTGCAACCTTGATAATTCTATTCTATGGTTCAAATAAAATTAAATAAATGTAGTGTTTCAGTTTTAATTTTTTATTTTATGAATAATGTAATGATATGCTTGGTATCTTTAAAACCTCCATCATATTTTACCAGCTCTCAGAAAGCTACATTAAAGGATCAAACATTAGTGACGCCATTCACACTCTTAAATATCATGCCTCTTGAAGATTTAAGTTCACACAATCCAAATAATTTTGATTTTAAATGGCTCAGCTATGTGCTATTAAATATATAGATTGTGTTGGGCTTTTTCACTTCCCCAGTTAAACATACTTGAATTCAATATTTCAGAAGCTTGCATGTAAGCAACCAGGACGCTGATATTTTCTCATTAAAACATGGTGATGAAGGTACCAACATGTATGTGTTCCCCTGCAGTTCACTCAGCTTGGTGTTGTAGTTAGAACCTCTTCTGACAAAAATTACTGAAACAGTCAAGATTTTTCTGAAGAACGGTTTTCCTGAAGAAATTGGGAAAACTTGTTGGTTTCAAGCAGGACAGATTTGTGTCTATGGAGCTATAGAGGAAACTTTCTATTTATGAAGTTTTGCATGTTAATGGTGATATTTCAGAAAGCAAGGCTTCATTTCCAACACTTGATCATGGTCTCCCTTTTGGATTAGCTACAGCTCATTATGAAAAATGTGTGACATATAAGGAGTCAGGTGAAAGGAGAGAAAGCTCATTAAGCTTCTGAACTAAAGGTCCTTAAGGAGAGACAAAACCAATTTAAGGTTTGGTAGGGTTCACATAAAACATTTCATTTCAGTTCATTAATGAAGAATACTTCAGTATGCTATGAATCAATACAAAAATTTGAATGTCATTTTTATTTATTTAGTCTTTCAATGTTATAGAGAATGAATTTTTCAATAAAAAATTAACAGTTTGGGTAAAGAAAAAAGAGACTAAATGCCCAAACTGCCCGGCAAGAGATAGAATAAAATTAGTTTTTGTGATTTGGTACAGGAAGTTCCCTGAAATGTATCTAGGAGCCCAGTGTATGACCTTCCTTTTTAGAGTTACTTTTCCATTTAAGGACCAAATTTATCTTATGAAACGTCTAAATTATATGTTACTAATTTTGTGTGTGAGATAAATTTCTACATTGCTAGAAGTTTTCTAGCATTTTTCCTTAGAATTTTCTAGAATATTACTTTCCACAGACAACATCTTGAGTGATACATGTAAACCAACCAGACAAAAAACCCCACACCCGAAACCAATCCTCTCCTTCAATCAGGCTTCTTGATTTTACAAAAAGGTCTTGTGTGCAGCAAGCATTTAATTTAATTTTTTTATGTCTGTAGCCTGTATCTGATGGAAGAGACAAAATGTGCTTTATTTAGACAGATATGTGAAAATTTTAAGGAATTTCAGAATGGCCTAAGGAAGAATGTAAACTCTTAGTTGTAATATAAAACAAGCAGTTCATATTATTATTGCTAAATGTACTCTGTAAAAGTGCTAATGTTAACTGTGTATTAAACAAATAAGTTGTTTAAAGCTCATTTTAATGTTGCTTTAAGGAAAAATGTTATAAAATGTTATAAAATGTGTTGAAAGTAAAAAAAAAAGACCAAATATTGACCTCTGATTTACTGAGTTATATAATTCCTATGAAAACAGGATTTCTTGATATTAATGAAAGCTTTACAACTGAGAGGAGAATTCAAAAATGATTAAAAATAATAATGAGATGAGTGCACTTGAACTGATGTTTTCTATGTATGCTGCAGACTTTTAAGAAGTCATGATGCTGGTTATTAATGGAGAAACAATAGTGCTTTGTAGAAATGAACCAAGAAACACTGTTTTATAATTTTAATTTACAGTCATTCAAAAGGCCATACGCTATGTACAAGGTTAAATAAATTATCTCCCCTTCCATTACATATGTTTAAGCCCCTCAAATGTGTGATAAAATATATCACATGAAGGAAGATTTGCAGGAAATGGTGTCTTGCTATAACACTTTCTAGAGGGTTTTCAAATATCATTCACTCTATCTGGTAGATTGATTATTGCATTTCCCTACAGATGGAAAACAAAATTCCAATTTGAGAGAAAGTATGCAGACTGAAACTATTCATTATTGACAAATGTGAAGAGCTGGGTCTCCTCCTAGGATTACACATGACATTTGTGACCTTTTTACATTTTGATGTAATGAAAGTTTGAGTTCATAACAGCGTGACTGGGGCCACTTGACAATTGTAATGCACTTTGTGAGTGAAAGGTAGTTTAAGAAACATATCTGGAGAAAAAGAATTTAGTTGGCCTTTTGTGCAGTCTGAAATCACCAAAGCTTCTGCCAAGCTTTTATCCATAAAGAGGAGGGCATTCAGTCATATGCTTTCTCAAAAGTAAAGTTTTTCCTCAGGGATGGTTTTTCTGATATTGTAGTTTGGAGGCCTCAATAGCAGAATCTTTTGAAGAGCTCTGTGGCATATTTTGAGGACATAATGAGGAAAAATGTTTTCCTTTTTAAGCATGAGAGCTATGGCAGAAAAACAGTCAATTATTTTTCAGCTCTGTACCTGTTATTGATTTATAGATAACATAATTGTCAAAGAAAGATCTTTAATGTTATCCTTTCCACATCTCTCTTCCTCATGTTTTCAGCCAATCAGAACTTAATCCTTTAAGAAAATGTGCCCCCTGGTCATGGTATTTCAGAGATCAGCTTATTAAAATTTTCTTTTGAACATAACCCTAGAGATCAACAGGTAAGGATGTTCCTCAGACCTGACAGTCTTACTAATTTGATTTTGTAAAATCATTTATCTTGCCTACCAGCAGTACAAAAACTTTTTGTATCACAGCTAAGCCCACATAATACATGCTTAAAAATATGTTTTGCAGCAAACATTAAAAAAAAAAATCTTTCATGGCACAGTGAAGAAAAATTGCATTTAAAATAGTTGCTCTAAAATAATAAGGGTCTGAATTTTGAAAAGAAAGGATCTTACTGCTATAGGAAATTATTTAGGTGACTATACATTTTAGAAAATTCTTCATTCTAAAGAGGAATTTAATAGACCAGTGAATAAGCCAGTGTATGTGACAGGATTAATATCAGGGAAGTAGTATGTTCTTGCATAACATTTTACTGGGGATTACTGGGGAAACTATAAGAACATACTGCACAATTGTGTAGAAAAGGCTTGAAAAGGGTTTGGAGAAATACCTCCCAATTATCTTGTGAGGCTAAAGTGAGCCTGTCTTAAACAAAAATGCCTTCAGGGACTAAGAGATATTATTTCTTGTGGTAGTTTCCCTTGGTCAGTTGCCAGATGTTCATGCAGTCACTCTCACTCCTTCTCCTCAACAGGATTGGCAGGGGAAATGATGTAAAAACATCCCTCACAGGTCAAGATAAAACCAGTTTAGCAAGAAAAACATATATTGCATATATTGCATTACAAGGCAGGGAGAAAGAGAAATTAATTCACTATTTCCCCTTGTTCAGCAGATGTCCTGCCACTTTCTGGAATTTGGGAAGATGTGTGTGGCTTGGTAGGCAACTAAGCCCCACAAAGCTCACACCACACCATGGAATGGGGAAAAGAATTCAAAGTAAAAAGTGAGTAAACTTGAGGGTTGAGATAAGCACAATCTAATAGGGAAAGAAAACCTTCCCTTGTAATCAGATCAAAGTAAGGGATTCATTCATTACCTGCATTTGGCAGACAGGTGTTTTGCCATTTCTGGTAAAGCAGGGCTCCATCAAATGTAACAGCTACTTGGGTGGACACACAATGTCACTCTGAATATTCTGTGGGTAACAGGAGACTGTGAAATTGAGAGAGAAACAGGCACTGAATTTATTTCTAAGCATTTGTTACTTTGTTGGAAAGTGGTGAAAAAACATCAGCATCCCTTGCAAATGCAAGTGAACCAGTGAATTCCAGTGTCACTGAAGAAACATTTTGTTTGGATCTACAGCTTGAATACCGTCCTTTAATTTTTTGCCACTTTCATGATGCAAAAGATCCATTTCCTCAGAAACAGAGTATCAAAGAATCATTGAGATCAAAAAGAACATCTGGAGGTCATCTCATACAACCCTACTCTTCAAGCTGGGACACTCAGAGCCAGTTATGCAGGATGATGTTTAAGCTGCTTTTGAATATCTCCAAGACTTCACAATTACCCTGGTAACATATGGCAGGGCTTGATCATGCTCATAATAAAAAATTGTCTCCTGATATTCAGAGGAAAACTGCTGTGTTTCAGTGTGTGTCATTGACTCTAGTCCTGTCACTAGTCACCATTGCAAAGAACCTGGCTTTGCCCTCTTTGCACCCTCCCTTCAGTTATTTTATATATGCATAAATATCGTGATATATACACCCTCCTGAGCCTTCTCTTCTCCAGACTGAACAGTTCCAGCTCTTTCAGCTTTTTGTCTTACCAAAGATGCTCCTGTCTCCTCATCACCTTCCGGGCCTTTCACAGGAGTCTCTGCAGTAGATCTGTGTCTCTCTTATACTAAAGAGCCCAGAACAGGATCAGCACTGTGGGTAAGGCCTCACCAGATCTGAGTAGAAGGGAGGGATCATGCTGCCAATATTTTGTCCAAAGCATACCAGGATACCAATCACCTTTGGAGGAAGGGCACAGTGCTGGCTCATGTTCGATTTGGTGCTTAAAAAAGACACCCAGATGTAGCAGGAGTCCCTGTGAAATATCCGTATTGTGTAAGTGGCTGTGCCCCAATCCTAGTTGTTCTAAATGAGCTACAGCTGTGAAGTCCTTAATTGGTCAGCAGCTGTGGCTCGTGAAGGCAGCTAGGATAAAAGGGGGTGGGCTTTCCAGTCTGGGGAAGTGCTGGATGTAAGGCAACAAAGGCACTGCTGAGAAGAACTGCTCGTAAGTTATGGGACTCTAGAAATATATATATACTAGAAATATAGTATAGCAGCAATATGAATACAGTAAGTGGGGACCCCAATGTGATAGCTAGCAGAGATAAGACCCTGATGTGACAGCTGGCAGAGATAAGACAGCCAAGAGCTGTAGATGGCCTTTGAGCCAGGAACTGTGGATAAGGCAGCCAAGAACTGTAGAAGAACATAGCCTTTGAGCTGAGGAGTTGTGACAGCCAAGAGCTGCGAAGAACATGGCCTTTGAGTAAGGAGCTGTGTGTGTGGCCTTTGAGTCATGGGAAAATGTATGTATTGTAATGTGGCCTTTGAGTCATTGGGGTAAAACATGTATTGTGGGGAAATGTATATATTGTATTTGAATACCTGTATTGTATTTGAATATCAGTTAGTAAAAGAAAAGGGGGAAATGTAGTAGGAGTCCCTGTAAAATATATGTACTGTGTAAGTGGCTGCGCCCCAATCTTAGTTGTTCTAAATGAGCTACAGCTGTAAAGTCCTTAATTGGGCAGCAGCTGTGGCTCGTGAAGGCAGCTGGGATAAAAGGGGGTGGGCTTTCTGGTCAGGGAGAGCCTTGGAGGAGCCCTGGCTGTGAAGCAACAACGACACTTCTGAGAAGAGCTGCTCATAAGGTATGGGACTCCAGAAATTTAACATAACAACAATATGAATGCAATATATAACAGCAATATGAATATAATACCCAGGTCCCTTCCCGCAACACTGCTTTTGAGATGGGAGATGTGCAGCATATGCTGGTGTGTGGAATTGTTCCTTCCCAGGTGCAGCGCTTAGCACTTTCCCTTGTGGAACTTCACAAGGTTCCTGTCAGCCCATTTGTCCAGCTTGTGGCGCTCCCTCTGGATGGCAGCGCTACACTGTGTTGTGTCAACCACTCCAAATTTGGTGCCACCAGTAGAATTGCTGAGGGTCCGTATTCTGTCCTATCATCCAGGCCACTACTCAAGACCTTGAACAAGGTTAGTCACTGTATTTACCTCTGGGGTACATCACTAGCTATTGGCCTCCCACTATACTTGTGCCACTGAACAAGACCCTCTGGGACCAACCACTCAGACAGTTTTCAACCTACTTTGCTACTTGCTCATCCAGTCTCTACTTTATCAGCTTGTCTATCAAGGTCTTACGGGGGGAAAAGGCCTTATGAAAGGCAAGGAAGATGATGTCCAATGCTCTCTCCTCACTTACCAAGCCAGTCATTTCATCATGCAATGGTATCAGCAGGCTGATCAAGAATGACTTCCCTTTGGTGGATCCATGCTTAGCTCTTGTGACCATTTTCTGGTATTCCTTTTAATTGAATTTTTTTCCAGGATTAGTTGTTCTATCACCATCCCAGCCATTGAGGTGAATCTGGTGGGCTCCTTTTCACCCTTCTTGAAGACAGAATGACTTTTTCTTTCCTCCCATCTTCAGGCACTTCTAGTAACCATGATCATTCAAGGATGGCCAAAAATTTCCTCATAATTACATGTTCCAGCTCCTTCAGGACTCATGGGTGCTTCCTGTCAAAGTCCACAGACTTATAAACATTCAATTTGCTTATGTAGTTCTTCATCTCCTTTTTTTCTACCAAAGGTGCTCCAGGATCTTATCTTATGGGAATCTACTGAACAGATCATGAAGAGACCAAAATCTGACCCTCTGAAGCCCAGTGCTCTGATCTTGCTTTTTGCCCTGTTCCTCCCTCTCAGGATCCTGAACTCCATGATCTCATGGCCACTTGAGTCAAGTCTGCCTTCAACCTTCACATTTCCAGCAAGTCCTTCCTTGTTTGTGAGCATGAGAACCTCCAGAGCACTTCTGGTTTTTTGGCACATATATCACTTGGATCAGGAAGTTTTCTGTGATGTGTTCCAAAACCCCCCCTGGATGCCTTAAATCATGCTGTGCTCTCCCTCCAGCAGATGTGCTGGTTGAAGCTCCCCACAGGCATAAGGACCTGAAAACGCAAATCTGCTTTTAGCTGCCTCTAGAAGGCCTCAACCACTTGTTCTTCCTGAGCACAGGGCCTATGGTGCTGCAGCGTTATTCATACCCATCCTCTCTGTAATCCTTACCCACAAACTCTAGGTTTATCACCCTCCCCCAGGCAGAGCACCATGCATTCCAGCTGAGGAAATGGAAATTTTACCTCCTTGGTGGCTGTTTTTAGGGTGTTTTTTTTTTTTTTTCGTTTGCCTGTTTGTAGGATTTTTTTTGAAAAATAAATTTTTTTGATTGGTTAACCTAATATAAAGACATTCTTACAGTAGGGAGGACCTTGAGGCTATGCACAGACACAAATTATGAACGCTAAAAATGAAAGCCAAGGATACTAATTTTAGATGTGCTTGCTGTTTTCTTTAAAAAGAGCTCTGGGTAGTTGGAAGTTTAGATTTCCAAGATCTATTTTCATACTGTAATCTCAAAGGCCTTTTTTTTCCTGTGCAACTAATCTCCATGTTATTTTTTTTCCTGACAAATGGTAAATACCAAACTATATATTTCTCCTTTGTAGGAAAAATGGTACATATTTTTCATGTAGACATAATTCTCCACATTTACGACAGTAGCAAACTCACAATGCATTTTAATAGAGAAAATGAAGGATTTTGAAAAATTGGGCATAATTTCACCACACAAGAATCACAGTTTCTCTTCCATATAAAATAAGAATAGTTCACTAGTTTTAGAAGTTTCCTCATCCTTTTTTGAAAAAAGAAAAAAAAATATTATTTAATTTCAATTAAATGAATGAATCAACAGTTGCAATGCTGAGAAAGACCTGAATTACTTCTCCAATCTCAAAGGTTTCTAATTTAAATGCTGGTCAAACCATCTATGAAGTTATTCTGAGTATTTTTACTGCAATTATGAAATGTACATAACTCATCTCAAAATTATGGCACACAAGTGTCACAGCTGTGTAGTTATTAACTTTAACTGTGTAATTATTCAACTTTTTTCCCCACATATTTGCAGGCTATAAATGCCTCTATTATGTCAGAAAATGTGTATTGATAGAACAAAAACAATGCTGCAATATCAGTACAAGCCCTCAGAAAACGATATTAAAATAAGCTCAATAGCCCTTAAGACAATCAGGTTAAGATGATCTTGCTAAATTTATGTACGAAGGAATTTGTTTCAGAAATTAATGTAGCAATATAATTTTGCATGATAACAATGGGATTAATTTTAATATTGATCATGGATTTTCCAAATGCAGAAACTGAAAGTTTCATAGATAACAAGTGGATTACAAAAAATTAGAATCTTAAGATAGTGGAGCTAATTGCTATATGGTTGTATAATCTGAATTTTTTGAAGTGGGATATGGCATTTGAGGTTTCATTTGGTTGGTTTTTTTTATTGTTTTGTTGAGCTTTTTTGAAGTTTGAGTTTTGTGCAAGACAGGAAAATTAATTTAGTGAGTTTATCAGGTCTTCTTGTTTTACATAGCATAGACAAGCGTTAGCATAGACAGAAAAATTTAAAAATCCATAAAGATACAATGGTTGTTAATAGACCGAAGCTTTCCAAATACCACTTATGATAGAACATAAAGAAGCCCTTTTCATCTTGCCTGCCTCAGAAGCATCAGTTCTAACAACACAGTTACGCAATAAAAACTCATTGTAGGAACCTCATGACATTCTAGAAGTGCAGTGGAAAGTACAATTCAAAGGCAACACGGGCAACAATCTTTGAATGTCCATACTTCAGATCTGAGGGCTCAGCTCCTCATTAGTAAGTTTATACAACTAAATTATTTATCATGTTTTCACTCACTTCAAGTATTAGAATGTGGAAGATTAAGGTAAAAATTGTTTGGGGTGTACAAAGTTGTAAATTTGACCCTATTTTTAGTTTAAGAAATAAAATTAAATGAAACATTTTCAAGCATTCATCCCTGTCATACACATGTGGCTGCATTCAATTATTGCTGACTGACAGTGCTCACAATTTAAGCTTTTCTATAATTATAAACACCAGCCCAGATTAAATAGATATAAACCTGCATCACTATACAGGTGAACTCATCTCCAGTTTTCTGGCTGTATCTTCACAAGAAACATTATAATGTGAAATTTATAAAATTTTCACATTTCCCATTTCCAAAAACTTAATCTCTTTTTCTTCACATCATCTTTTTGTGTTGCATTCAGTAAAAATAAAAATACCCCACTTGATATTTTTGTTTTAGTATTTTCTATTAGTTACTTAATATGGACTAGGTTTTTGAGAGACCAAATATTATTTATATACAGAATACATTAAAGATTTTCATGATAATATATTTTTTTTGTTTTGTTCTGGTGTGTAGTTGATCATATATAATGTGTAACAGTAATTGTGTGATAAGCTGATTTTCCAAAATGAATAATTTCTTGTATTTCATAAGTTTTGTACTTTTTGAAATAAAATTAGTTTGAGTAAAACAAAATCT
This sequence comes from Melospiza melodia melodia, assembly GCF_035770615.1. NCBI lineage: Eukaryota > Metazoa > Chordata > Aves > Passeriformes > Passerellidae > Melospiza > Melospiza melodia. The sequence continues at coordinate 119,576,068 of NC_086194.1, read as the reverse complement.
GTAGTAACTAAATGTAAGAGAGGATCTTGGCTTCTTAAGATATCAATAATTATGAAGAATTTAAATACAATTCACGACTCTAACATGTTTAAAGATCTCCATGATAAAAAGCAAAACCAAAATAAGATTATACAGAATAGCACATATCATTTTATCAACATTTTATCCATATTTTGCAAATAAATGAAAATCATTGGTAGACCAAGGTGATTGTAAATGATTTTGATATGTTAAACTGGTGATTTTGTGATAGCACAGGTATCAGATATTCTATTATTATCTAGAATGATAGTTATAGGTACAATAAACATCTCTTTTGCACATTCCTGCCCCATGTAATTGTCATAAAATCACGAATTTTCAAAGTTTTTCAGCAAATTCAGTGAAAAAGAGGATTTTGTGTTTGTAGCCCTGTGGTCAAGTTCATAGCTCCTCTTCTAACTTTTTTTTCAGAGGCCCTACTGATGATTTCATAATTGATAAAATGTTGCTGGAGAAGTATAGAAAATAGAGCCTGAAGTCCAGAATCATCTTCTGGGGCTGTGTAAAAGGGCAATCCTCTGCCACATGTAGGCTGTTACAGGAAAAAAAAATTTTTGTCTTATTTTCTCCTTGTTGACACAGCCCAGAAGTGATTTACCTCAGAAAGAATATTCCTTTATACATATTGTTTGCAAGTGTTTACCATGACATCCATAAGCAGTGATCAGTCATTGTAGCAAGTCTGTAATATCGGCCCTAAACTGAAAGTAGGAGTAAGACAGTAAGAAAATATCTGTTAAAATTACCCTTGAAGAGAGAATAGGTAGATATCTATTAAAATGACCCTTGAAGAGGGCAAGCACTATTTTGCCAGGTGTGTTTGGTAAATCCCATGCCAGAACATTTAATTTCTCTTCATCACTAGAGTCTTCAAACTGCTTTGTCACTTTCATTTTCACACTTTTTAATTGCTTTTGTTCTGAAATTTGTCCTTTCCACCTTCTCCAGTCCCTTCGTGTGTGCTTTTGTTCTGTGTCAAATTTGGCTTAAAACCTGAGACTTATAAAAATGAAAATCATAAAAGACAAGCTTTGGCAACAACCTCTAGGAGAGATTCTGTTTAAATAGGCTGTAGAGACTTTTTATATGCCATAAGCTTGAAAAGGAAGTGCACTACTCCTAAAATTATGGCTGCTAGGTAGAACAAATGAATTTTTCTTAATATATAAAGGCAGCTCAGAGTGAAAGCAAAGACAAAGAGCCAGGCTATTGAGCTAAATAATCTGCATGAGTAGGCAAAGGAACACTGAAATATTATCAAACAGACACTAGAAATTATAGAAGCCAGCATTAGTTTAAATGGTTGAAAACACCAATGTTTCTAATATTTTTATCACCATGACCTTGATTTAAGAAATTACTCTTTAAATGATTCTAAATAATTTTCTCCTTCACTTGTTTATACTGTTTCCATTTTCTCTATTGTTTCCACTATGGTACAGACATAAAAGATGGCACAGCTACTAATATCTGTGTTTGACATTTAACTCACATCTTACAGTAATTGTTCATTGCTTTTCTTACCCATCATCACCTTACTAATTCCACACTTCAGAATCTTCCAGAGACCAAGTATGCTGTATACCCAAAAGTTCCATTGCTGCAGTTGATAGGAACTGCAGTTTGTCTTAAATACTTTTCATCTCAAACTTCTGCATGGTACCTCAAACAGCACTCCCATGAGTAGAATCAGTGTATATGGATGAGTAGAGTTAAAGGGACCAACATTTTTGCCCCAATGTTTTCCATCCAAACGATTTCTCTTGAGGAGATTACTCAGTCTGCTAGAGGGAGGAATTATCAGAGATCATGCACTGATGTCCTCCACAGAATTTCTGTAATGTATGAACCAAAAAAAAAGGCATGGAAGAAAACGAGATTTATAGTTTACAGCTTGGGGTCACCAAGCATATAGGTTCAAATCTTTACAATAAAATTTTTATATTAAGCAGTACTGATTAAATAAAAAAGCTAAAGCAGAATCAACTGCTCTAGAACTGTCTTCCTAAGCATCCTATGAGGATGTTCTCTATGTAGCAAAATGGAAAGTTAGCTGGCAGTTTTGCTTTTGTGTTCCCAACCAGTTACACAAAGGCTGTTTGGTTTGCTTTTTAGAAAAACGTTCCCTGCAGAGTATCAGTGAAAAACACATGTTCAATAAAAGATGTTTTTACAAGAAATCTGTAGTTTTTCACTTAGAAGTTGTTACTAAGGAAATAAAAAAAAAAAAGAAGCCCTTCAAAGTTATTCCATGAGCAAATATAAACATGCAATGCCTTCTTTTGAGGAAAGCCTGCAATGATCATTGTCATCCTTATAAATAAACATGTTTATTTAAGTTTATAGTAACCAGTCAAGAAGAATATCAAAGTGCAATATTGCGTTCATTAGCCAGATTTACTGAACAGGCAATGGTGAGTTTAAGGACAGCCTTGTATCATCACTGTTTCATAATCAACTCTACATAAATTGGTGTGTTTAAGCCTCACACACATTCCTCTGGGATGCATTTCACATGCTGGATTCTTAAGGCATGTGGACAAGCAGAGGCTGGCATTTCTCTTCCTGTCAGTGTGAATGGATGCATAGACCTGGTTGTCATTACATTAGGAAATTAATGAAACAGGTGACAATAAATCTAATTCAGTACCAACATGGGCTATGAATCAAGATTAAATTTGAAATTTTGATCCTGGAAAACCATTCTCTATCATCAAGTCCTCCATTATAGGACTCTGTATCTCCACTTCTGATGATACTTTATTGACAACTAATCCCACCTGAACCTTCTACAACCTAGTGATTCTTATATTTGTGGCTTATTTTTGGAGACAATTCCCATTAAATGTAACTAACCTTAAAACTATTTCTCCTCTTTCCATGACCTATAATTTAGAAGTTTCACAGTCAACTGACTTATTGTTCAGTTGCTGAAATTTAGTAATTTAATTAATTTACATAATTTAATCTTGGGTTATACCAAGACCATCATAACTGTCATCATTCTTTAATTTTTTTCGATGTCTAAAATTCATAACGAAGGCTTTACATAGCATACAACTGCATTGTAGAGCATTAATCAATTGAGATAATATACAAGATAAAGGATAAAAAATAAAGAAACTGTGGATTAGCAGAAAATATTTTCACTAAAGATTTTTTAAAATTTTGTTTCTTTCTGTCTTACAGTATCCCTGAGGAACACTAAAGGTGATAAGGATAGAAAAGCATTTGTTTCCTGATAATTATATATAGGTAGCCAGAGATTGGTATTTTGCAAAGAACTTTGGCTGTCATGTGTCTTTTGGCTCAGTGACTGAAAGTAAATTATACACATCTTATATACTTTGGGTACCCTTCTCTAACTTTTTTACTCTTTCAAAAAAGACACAGACAAGTACAGAAGGCTGAGACCCTCAAATCCAGTTGACAGATGCTATTTTCAGCAGCAGCAGAACTTGTCTTTATTTTCATCTCTGATCTGAACAAATTACTATTTTTGTCATTCATTTCCTTGGGAAATATTAAGTTAATGATTATTCTTCTGGCCTGTTTTATTTCTCACAAAGATGATAGTTGAGACCAACTGATTTTGCAGCTCGTGCATTTCTAGAAGGAGTAGAGAAAAAGGAGGCTTTGTGGGTCGCATTTTCAATATTAATACTTGCATTTTCATATTTGATTGAAAGTGCAAAACCTTCTGTTATGATACTGTTGCAGCTGACAGTGATCTAAAATTCTCCTTTTTTTCTTTAATTCCCTCTCTTTTTTTTTAAGCTGACACAATATTACTAGTCTAGTTACGACATATCCTGCTATGATTTTTGAGTTTGAAAAATAATTGAACACTAAAAGCAGCAGGGTACAAACTTGTCATTAAGCAATGTACTGAAAGTTTTTCTTGGATCTCCTGGCAATAGATCTCCTGGCATTAATGTGACTGGGAGTTACCTACGTGATCTCTTATTTCAAGCTCTGTTCACTCTTTAGTATCTCTAATGCAGTTGGACTTTTAGTAAGCTGCACAATATCAAACTATCATTGAGATAAAAATCAACATCCTATGAATAATTATTAACTTATGCCTAAATTGTCTGTTTAAAAAATTTCAGGAAAACAGGAACTGCTTTTAACTTTAAAGAAGAAGGTAGGGTTTTCATATGCTTTCTAATGAGTGTTTTACCCTAGCTGGGTGTGCCATTTTTCTGAATGAAATGGTGAAATCCTTTTGCACTTTCCTCACCAATAGGACCATCTCTGAGGGGACATAACAACAGTGTTTCAGTTTTCTGAAAGTATAACAAAAGGGGAGGGGGAAGCAGTCTCCCAGCACGAGTTTTTTAAAGAAGTCTACTTTGCATCACATTTCCAGTTCTTTCTTTCACAGGTAATAAAGACTCAAAAAGCACTCTCAGAAGAAATTTCATCCAGTTGAAAAAACCTATAACTCCTACAAGTCAGAGACTGTTAGGGAAAGATACTTCAGAAGAATAAAAATTGTGGTTTTAAATTTGGATTCAACTTTTAGTTGCAAAACACCCCCGGAATCTACTCCAATAGGAGCAAGTTTAAATCTTCCTAACTGGCATGCATGCTTCTGCATTCACAAAACTGTTTACTAACCTTTATTGATGATGTTGGTTGGTGGGGAGGAGGGGAGAGAGACAATATGTTCTTCAAAACATGTGCTCCAGAAAACTCATTTTAGACTTACATAATCATAGAGCACTTTGGGTTGGTAGGGACCTTAAAGAGCATCTAGTTCCAACCTCCCAGCCGTAGGCAGGGACACCTTCCACTACACCATTGTGAGGTTGCTCCATGTCCTACGAAACCTGTTCCTGTGGTCTACAAGGAGCATTCTCTTCTCCAGGTCTGAACAACTCCAGTTTTCTCAGCCTGTCTTCAAAGGAGAAGTGCTCCAGCACTCAAATGATTTGTGGGGCCTCTCTCTGGGTCCCCTCCAACAAGTCCACATCTTTCTTGTGTTGGGGAGCCCAGACCAGGATGCAGTTCTCTAGTTGGAGTCTCACGAGAGCAGAATGAGGGGCAGAATCACCTCCCTTGACCTGCTGCCCAAGCTGCTTTTGATCAGGCCCAGGATGCAGATGGCTTTCTGGGCTGCAAGCACAAATGTCTGGCTCATATCCAGCTTTCCATCCACGAGAAGTCAAAGTCTCAAACCCTTCTCGTCAGGACTCAGTGAGTTTTGTCTCAGTTTTTACTTGTCTGGCACCTCGTGATAAGCACCTTGCACTTGCTGAACTTGGTGATGTCTACTTCTCAAGCTTGTCCAGGTGCCCCTGGATGTTATGCCATCATTCTATTGCGCTAACTGCACTGCTCAGCTTGGTGCCATCTGCAAACTTGCTGAGGGTGCACTTGACCCCATTGTCTGTTTCACTGATGAAGATACTGAAGAGCACCAGTCCCAAGACAGAGCCCTGAGTGATACCACTCATCACCAGCCTTCACCTTGACATGAAACCATTGACTAAAACTCTCTGGCTATGTCCATCCAGAGAATTCCTAATCCACTAAATAATCCACCCTTGAAATTAATGTGTGTCTAATTTGCAGATAAGGATGTCAAGTGGGATCATCTCAAAGGGCTTACAAAATCTAGGTAGATGACAACAAGTGATCTTTCCTTGTTGACCGATGCTGGCACCATATCATGGAAAGCTACCAAACTGGTCAGGAATGATTTTCCGTTTGTGAAGTCATGCTGGCTGTCTTGGGTCACCTCCTTTTCTTGGATAAGCTTTAACATTGTTTCCATGAGGATCTGCTCCATTATCTTCCCAGGCGCAGAACTGAGGCTTATCAGTCTGTAGTTCCCTGGGTCTTTCTTTTTTCTCCTTTTTAAAAATGGGCCTGAAGTTTCCCTTTTTTCAGGGAACAGGACTTTGTAAGATGGCCATGAACTTTCAAATTTGTTGGAGACTGGTTTGGCACAGGAGCCTGAGATGCATCTCATCAGATCTTGTAGACCTGAGGCTAGTCTAGGACTAAGACTCACAAATGAAACAAGTTCATATGTGCAATCTAAAAATCAAAAAATTATACCAGATCAAGAAAAAGCAGAGAAGCCTAGCCCAAAGGCCATTTTCAGGGCAGGAAGACAAGGCTCATCATAAGATTAAAGATTTATCACATATCTGGGAATGATAGTTGAACTGAATACAGATAGGAGGATTAAACATATTTTGCATGCAAAACCTGTAAAATCTAGCTGTTATTGCAAAGATAATTAATAACTTGGAAGGAGAGATGGAAATGTCTCAGCTTTATCATAGGAAGGATATTTGGAAAACCAATGTCCTAAAATCATAAAGAATTCGCATGTACTTTTGAGAATGGACACTGATAGACAGGAACTTGAAAGTTACTTAATTCTGGCCATGAATTAAAAATTCTCTGGGTTAAATCTATCTTTGTATATAAGAAATCATTAGTGGGTTATCTGGAGTGTATTTGCTTTGCTCCTAGCAGTGACAGGTTTATTAGAGGACAGTTACTGAGCTTGAACCAGTTATTCCGGTTCATTCACAGTGAATACAGGAAATGCATTTCTTTCTGTTGTATCGATGTCTTCTAAAGGTGCTGACAAGGGCATTATTTTACTGAGTACAGAAATCACAAAGGATGCAAGCTAATAAAAATTACAAAAAGTTAAAAGAATAGCCAGTCACAGCTGCTATTCTACTCAAAGTAACATGAAAAAGCCCTTCAGCACTGCAGAATTGCATGATTTAAAAAGAATGCATGAATATATAAATATCATTCTTAGTCTTCTTTTGTTAATCATGTTTCCCTTAAATTCCAAAGGTATATTAAATGAGTTCTGTCTACACAGAATGAGCCTTGTTCTCATTTACTCTACTGTGTTCTTACTTCTTGCACAATGAAAATGAGTACCTTTGAGAAGATGCAGATTACCCCATGCTTTCCCTCATGATTCATGGATTAGGTTAGCCAAAAGAAAGGCTTGCCTTTCATTTGGTTTGCATGTTGCGTGCTCATTTACAGCATTGTGCAATGAGAGTCAAGTAAATTCGTCTGTTAACAATGTACACTCAAATCAGAGAAACAGAATTTCAACACAATACTAAGAGTCTGAGAAATGTAATGAACATTTAATTTACCTGGCAATAATCAGAAATGGAGACAAAATATTAGCTGATGATAGATAGACATTAAATCAATAGGGAAAGTTAATTCCTAAAACAAGAAAAATACAATTACTTATATTTTACATTCTGTGTATTCATATGATTTATGTAGGACTTTATCAGATACTTCTCCCTGAAAAACTTGACAGTAATTTTCTCACTGGCTCTGAATATTCATCACAAAAAGAACCAGTTTCCAAACTGACAGACTATCTCACAGGTTCTTGTATGCTCTTTTCAAATTTATTCACACTGGCCAGTAGTTCATTCTATGGCTTGTAAAAACGTTCTTTGTGAGAGCTGCTCAAGAGAGGTCAACAAAGTCTAGATCCCCGATTCTTCTGTGTTCTAATGAAAACTGCTTAATTGCATCATTATGTAAGCAGCACAATGAAGAGAAGGGAAATTTTATCATACAATGTATCTTTTGGGGGTAGGTGTTTGAATATTACTGTTCTAATTTTTCTGGCAATTTGCCCGAGAGGCTCATAAATTAACAAGACAAAAGACAAAGTTAAGGATAGATACTGTCCAGTTTTGTAAAATGCATAATCTTGGCTCAGTCCCTAGAAATTTACTTCTTTCCTCTGAATACTAGGGACTGCCTTAGGGCAACATATATCTCTACAAAACTGGATGGGTGTGAAAGGACTGCTGAGGACTCTAGTAACCATTGTGCAGCATATTTTCTGCAATACTTTTTAATGTGTTAAATTTGATAGTCTGCATTTGGCTCTTGTGGAGGAATTTTCCCTTCACACACATATTCTTTCCATTTAAATTGTCTTCAAATCAGTGTGTCTCTTTGAAGCCAGTTTGCTTTAGGTATTATTTATCTTGGAGCAGGAGTTGGAAGTGGATCAATAGAGCTTTCTCATTGGTCTACACCTTTCAGAAAAGCACACTGGATTGCTGCTCAAAAATGAGAAAAGAAAGGGTGAATATACAATTCCCTTAGAAGTTCACCTTCTTTCCTCAATGCTAATTATGTAAATGGTTTCAACTCATGATGCAAAAGTAAATTTTAAATTTTGAAATTTACAAGGAATTTTAGCTGTGTGCAAAGCCAGAAAGAATAGTCTCTATTACTTTTGTTCTTACAAGGATGCCTATAACTTTTTATTCAATTAATTATTAGTTTACTTGGAAAATTCTAATTCCCTTCTTTATTAAAAAATTCTAAAAATTTTTTTGGATGACTGTACAGAAGTAGTAAAGCAAAACTCTGAGTCTTTTTTTCCTTTCTTCTTGAAACAAACTAAAGGCCCGCACTTAATTTCCTGCTTTGAATGACAGAACCGAGGCATTCATGAATGAGCGTAAATATAGACAGAGGCAAATATAGACAAGCATAAATATAGACAGAGATAAATTTGAAGATTATCCAGTTGATAATAATGAATTAATTCTCAAAATTGGCACAGGACAAAAAGAACCTTATATCTTCAAGTTACTCACAGCAACTTCTTCACAGCAATTTCTTCTTCATCAGCAACAATATAAAGCATGAACTATCTCTGTGTATCAATGAGAAGGACTCAAGAGTTATCTTAGAAACCTCAAGTTTTACTTCTGTGACAAGGGGGGAAAAATGTTATCAATCTTTGTTAACTTTCTTTTTGACTTGAATAAACCTTAGAAAAAACATTTTATTTACAATGGAAGAATTGTATCCATGCTTTAGAGGGTCTGATCTTCTACACAGTTTACATTTCTTCTTGTGACAGCACAAACAATAATATATTACAAATGTTTATGTATTGTTACAACTAAATATATGTTCATGTATTTAAGTTAGGAGATTAGACATGGTTCTGATGGGAGTGTTTAGAAGACTGATAAATCAGGATGCCTTTAAACATTAGGAACAAACCTTTAATAGATCCATTCATTCATTACCAACAGACTGCTTGCTAATGGTTTTCTCCTACACATTAATAACCATTACCACTATGAACTCAGGTAAGTTAACAGCTATGTCTGAAGTTAGTGATGAGCACACTGTGTCCTGGAGGTGATGTTGCGCAGTTCACGAGTGCCATGCTCCTTGGTGATACTGAGCTACCACAGTCATGGTGACCAGCCTGGACAGCTCTTTGGTGAGACAAATCAGAGAGGAGACTCCTGTCTTCTCCATCCTTCCTCTTCACTGGTGGTGTTTTAGCCTTCTTTATACCCCTTTTCTCACCAAACAGGGCTTATATTGCTTTGGATTTTCCGATTCATCCTTCTGGGGTATTTGGCAGGAGGTTCTACCTATTGGCAGTTTCTTCTGCTTGTCTTGTTCTTTATCTTGCAGATTCTTGGTGTAGTCCTCCTTGAGCTTCACCAATGCTTTTAAGCCCCATTGGTGGTTACAACAATCCCATGTTTACATAAAATGCATATGCAGGGTGTCTGGCTGTGCTATCACAGAACTACAAAACACATACTGCTGGTAACACAATTTTAGTACACTTATATTTGTTGGTTGTGATTGTATCCTGATGAAAACACAGAGGTTTTATAGGTCTTACAGTCAGGTCTCTACTTCAAATACTACCAAGGAATTTCAGATCACTAGGTGCTTTATGTCCTTGAAGCACCTTTAACTTGCATTTTGCATTACATTACTATTACCTATGAAATTGCAAAGATTTTGTGAAATATGTCAATGTGAAAATGTGTAGCTCTGTTTGTAAACATTCAGCTCACCAATAATTGCTAATTATAGAACACAATGGAAATCAGAGTTAATTTATTGCTGGGAGTACTTCCTAGAGAGATACCATGATATATTCAACTATCCAAACAGCATGTTCATTGACATTTTGATGAAATTATGCTGCAATTACTCTATAAGCACAGAAAAGATGACCAGATTTAAAATATAATCTTGAATAGTTAATATGATTCAAAAGTGGCCTACAGACATTTAAAACAAAAGAGGAAAGGATGATGTTGTATGTTGCTGCAAGTGTTATAAAGGATTGAGATGTGATTTATTTTTACACTGATATAATTAAATGTGAAATGTAGAGATTAAATAAAACAACCCAAGTATATTAGCATCTGCTTTTACTATTAATTTGTCACTTCTACATTTATTTTATCATTTAGGCTTCATCTTAATTTCTGATTTTCAGGAATATTATGTCTGTGATAAAAGATCTTTAAACATGTGGTATACTTTAATAACTTACAACCACAGGGAAAAAGAGAAAAGAACTATGCATATTTTACAAGAGATGGCACTGATACCAGTTGTAGGTTTTTGTCTGAAGAAGGTTTTTTGTAAAAATATTAAAAATGTAGTTGATTTTCTACTGTGCTTTGCATTTGAAACTGATTCATATTTGTGTGTATTTTATTTATTGTTAGTAAATATAGTTCTCTGTTAATTTCTCACATTTATCTTCATCTTCCTTCAGTATTCTTTCTTCAGTTCATCTTTCTTTAGTATTTCCTAGAAGAAGGAGTAAAAATATACACACTCTCAAAAAAAGAAAATTAGATGCATTATTGCACCCTTTTACTTCATCCAGCTAATTAAGAAGGCTGCCATTTGCATGAGAAAGTATGTTCTACCAGAATTTGTGACAAAATTTCAAGATTAAAAAAATATTAATATTTCATATAAAGCATGCATATGTAGAGTTCTTAACCTAGACAAAAGAAAGAGGAAGTACTATATATTTCATATGAAGATAAGGAGATTAAAAAATGTGGTTTTGTCTGTTTTCTCAATTAATTTATTTATTTTACAATAGATAGAATTGAGTGAAAAATTATTTCTTTGTTTTCTCATGTTATTACTATAGACTTTCCTGGAGATGCTCTAAAGTACTACTTAAGTAATGTCTATCGTAACTGAAGAATCATACTGTTTTAAAATACTTCAACTCAAAAGGCAAAAGTAATCATTGGTATTTCTTTAAATGGCATGCACTTTAGACTAACAGTGATTAATTGATAATTTGAGATGCTTCTGTGGTCTAAAATTAACTCAGTCCCCTGTATATACGTATTTAAATCCCTGATGAAGCATGGAGAGTTTAAAGGTATAGAAAACATGGGAACTGAAAGTATCTCTCTACACAGTAAAGAATCTGTTCTGTGGGAAAGGAAGAGCTTCAGGTTCAAAGACCTTCACACCAGCAACTTTCATGAAACATTAAATTCAATTCAAATATATATTTCAGAGAAGAAGAAAAAATACATTCACAGAACAAACTGCAATGAAATTTTGTTAAACATAATCGAGGATGGTTTGCATAGGAATGCAAAAGAAATGGTATGTGGGTTCAAATGTTAGAATTTATATTAGGTAGATGCTTCTAACTAAAACATTTCTTAAGTGCTGAAAGTAAGCCAGGAAAGCTGTTTATACAAGAAAGTTGAGACTTATGGTAGGTACCTTGGATGTTACCCTGAAATGGTACTTCTAATAAGGAGCATCCCAGCACTAAGATGCACAAATTGACACCTGCTGTGACATAGTTACAGCAAGTGCAGGGGCAGTAAAAACATGATTTTTTACTTTTTTCTCAATTGTTAGAAGAAAGCAAACATTGCTTTGTATTGCTGAAGACCTGCTGAAGTGGCAGGCCAGATCGCAAATGTGTTGCCACAAACACTGATCCTTACCATGAGTTTGAATTAAGCACAGCTTTGAAGACAAGCACACAATGAAGTGCTATCCAGGCAGTGTTACTTCCCAGTTAAATACGAGTGAAACTTACCAAGATGTGAATAAATGAAGTTTCATAGAAACTGTTAAATTTGAGCTGATAGAGCAGGATTTCTAGTTTGTGATGTAATTTAAGTGATACCTATGGTAATCTTTCAGAGAAGAGGTCCAAAACAAGACAGCTGGAAAGTAGCAACATCCACTTCTCATTTTTTATATTTTTTTCCAGTTATATATACTTAAGATGAACTTAGGAATTCAGTTTCTTATTCAGTTCACACAACTGTAGTGAAAGGTGCTCAGTGTTTCACAAGGTTTGAGGTTTTGTTTTTGTTTTTGTTTTTTTCCTGTTACATTAGAATGAGAATGTATAGACACGGGAATCTGGTAAGTAGTGTATCTCAGCGAAATGGCAGGGCTTTTTGGGGAGAGACAAAAACATATTAGGTTGCTGCATTTTTTTAAAAATCAAAATATATCACATCTAGTAATTTCTGGTATTTCTAAATGAAAGTGACATTATGCATTAACCAATGCACTTTAATTACCTAATAGTAGCAAGACAATTAAAAAAGTTGTGGAAAAATTGGTTTAATTACAAAATACAAATTAGGTACGTTATAATTAGAAATACTGGGTTTTCGTGACAAGGTTTTGGTAGTGGAACGGATTACAGGGATTTTTCTGTGAGAAGCTCACAGAAGCTTCCCTCATATCTGACAGAGCCCCTGCCAGTGAGCTCCAAGAAGGACCTACTGCTGGCCAAGGCAGTGGTAATGCCTCTGGGATTACACATATAAGAAGTGGGGAAAAACAGAAAACTGCACAATTCTAGCTGGAGAGACCAGTGAAAGCAACAACCTGTCAGACACCAAGGTCACTGGATAAAGAGGAGGTGCTCCAGGCACTTGGAGCTGGGTATCCCTTGAAGCCTGTAGTACAGACTATGGTGAAGAACCTGTGTCCCTGCAGCCCATGGATGTCTGGTGGAGCAGAAATCCACCCAGAGACCAAGGAGAATTCCACACCACAGCAGGTGAATGCTTGAAGGAGGCAGTGGCCACATGGGAAGCCCATGCTGGTACAGTCTGTTTCTGAAAGACTGCACCCTGCGGGAGGGACCTGTGCTGGAGCAGTTACTGAACTGGGGGCATCTTCTGGGGAGGACTGACACAAAAGTTTTAGAGGACTGTCTCCTGTGGAAGAGACCCCATGATGGAGCAGAGTGAGGAGTTGTCCCATTGAGGAAGAAGCTGTGACAGAGATGTGCTATGGAATGGCCACAGCTCCCACTTCCCATTCACCTATGTCCCTAGAGAGAAAGAGGTAGAAAACTGGGCATGAAATTAAGCCTCAGAAGGAGAGAAGAGTAAGAAGTTTTTTAAGATTTGTTTTTATTTTCTCATTATCCAACTTTGACATGTTTAGTAATAAATTACACTAATCTTCCCCACATCAAGTCTGTTTTGTCCATGACAGTAACTGGTGAGTGACTTGTCTCTGTCTTTAACTTGTCTCATGAGCCTTTCATTGTATTTTTTCCCCTGTCCAGCTTTTGAAGAGAGTGATAGAGTGGTTTTGGTGGGCATTAGGTGTCCAGCCAGGGTCAGCCCACCACATCAGACTAGCAACATTTCTCCCTTAATGACTATTTCTTATATAAGAGATAGTTATCTTTGTAGCTCACTAGAAAGATTTTCTTTTGGATATAAATTATCAGCTTCTTAATGTCATTAAAATATCATTGCAAATTCAAATTAAATAAAATTAATCATTATTACTTGTGGAACTGTTATTAAAAAGCACAAGCAGTAAGAAAAATGGAATAATAAATCAATTAAAATATTAATTTTAGAATTTGCAAAATTAGTCAGGAAAAGAAACGGAAATAATCTATTGTATATTTTTTAAATATCAGGTTTTCCTTCATATTATCTATTCGGCTTTTGTGTGTCAATACTAATTTTTTTCTGCCACTAGATATTCTTTCTCATCTGTTGACATTTTGACTATACCCCCTCTGACACAGGAAAACATACTATTTTCTATTTCTGGAAATGCTAAGTTCTGTATTATCCCTGTCTCCTTCTTCCTGGACATACTTATTATGAATTAATTATTGCATCAACTTCGCCTCTTGCATTTTTTTGGTTTTGAAAGCTTAATTGATGTTTACAGTCACTCTTTAAGGTGTAGCATAGATATTAGATGTAAAATATGTCTTAGAGGAGAGTCTTTTTAAAGTCCATTCCGTACTCTGAGTTGCAAAGCTCTTGTACTTTAAGATTTAATCTTTTTGGTATGCATTTCACTCAAGAAATTATGTAACTTACAAATATTAAAAAATACTAGCAGCTAATGCTCAAGGTGGAACAACGTCAAGATTGGAAGACATAACTTCAACCAACTTCATATTTTTCTCTGTGTTTGAAGTTTTCAGTCATGAAAACAGAAGGAAAAAATGCAGGTCTGCAGCGAGGTGTATTTGGCCTTCTAGAGCAGAGAAGGTCAGAGTCCGGCTAGCTGAGGTTAAGGCTGACACGCAGCTGCATGGTCTGCCAGCACCCCTCGGCGTCGTAAGGCCTCAGGCTGTGCTGGCTGCGGACTGGATCGCTGCTAAACGACGACAAGGAAGGAGCTGGACACTCGCTGGGGGCTAAACAGGTTTATTGGAAAGCCCACGATGTCCCAGCGAATGCCCCAGAACAAAAGGTGCCTCAGGGTTATAAAGGGAAGGGGTGGATAAGGGGTGGGGTTTACAGAAGACCAATAGGGGGAGGAGAGGGGATGACCTTAACACAAATGACATAGTGGAGAGCCCAATAGGTACCAGGTATGGGAGGGGCCCCGGGACCACAGCCAACCACAACCCCCAAAGAGGAGAAGCTTCTGGAATACTAGGTGGAGTGTGGGGGGGTGATTGACTTGGCCCAGGGAGGAGAAAAAGCATACATATAAGGGAAAAAGGGGAGGAGGGATTATATAACCTAACAGATTGACAATGGAACTGGCAGGGCTGTGGCGGGAAAACTGAGGAGGGCAGAACCATTTTACACAAAATGGGGGGGAGCAGATACATAAAATGGGGGAGGAATTAAATGAACTTAATGAACACACTACAACAGGTCTAATCAATTTTATTGCAATACTTTATCTTCTGAAAATGGTATGAATTTTTTTTCTCTTTCAGTTCAACTGAATGCAATAAGCAACTATCTTGATGAAGCTACCATTGGTTACCATAGGCCTGTCTCCCATCAGTGTAGAGTTTCATAAAATTACATAAACATCTGAAAATGTAAACTGTCGTGTTTACCGTTTAAATGCCAGCCTATTGTTAGAAATACTTTTTTTTTTTTGCGAGAACTTCCAAGAAGGAAAATTCCATAAAAAGAAGACATAGCTGTATTTGTAAGGATGTAGTGTCTTGAGTTCCTGTTACTTTGGATACGATGGACAAGTATTTCTTGGAATGTATTTCCTGAATCTATAGCCCTATTGTATTAGGAAATTCTAAAATAAGTAGAAATAAAATCTCATTAGGAGTGAACTTTAAAAAGTACACAAAAGCAATCAACAAAACAGAAAGCAATTCAAGAACTTTTCAATACCTGAAAAATTTCTGGCTTTAATGACAGAAATAAGTGTGTTATCTTTTGGTCTCAGATGGATAATCTTTCATGTTGGTTTTTCTCTTCCTTCCTACTTAGTTGACAGGTCTATAATTGCCCAAAATGTCCTTTTAGAAATAAACTTTCAACTTCCTATAGACCATTAAGCTTTTGATTTGTCCCTGATGACATGTCCTTATTTATCTTCTCCCCAGCTTTTTGTGCAGTGTCTCAACTCTCCTGTAATGACTACGGCAGTATCAACTCATTATCTGCTTGTTTTGCCCATTCTTTGCTCATTATATTGTTTCTGTTTCCCCATAAATGTCCTTGGAATATTAGTTCTGTGTTTTCCCAGCAGAACATTTTTATGTGTGCAGCTGGTGAGCCTCCTTCAGAAAACCTCAAGCTTCCTCTCTGTTGCTGCACTACTCCAACAGTTTATTCCCTATTTTGACATGAAACAAGTACACACATAAAGGTACTCTGCTGAGGCTGCCTGCTGCCTCTCAACTGGAGATGTAAAAACCCAGCAGGAAAGGAACACCAGCTTCAGATTTCTTTTTGTTGCCCCCAACTGTGCAGGATGTTGCCATGCTGTTAAATCCAGCTGACTTTCTGGAAGATGTAAATTTACCAAGATCTGAGGGGGCTGTGATCATCCAAGTTCCTGATGCTGTGTTCCATAGGAAGTCATACCTATTCTTACCACTTGCCAGTTGTCAGTCTCCTCTGGCTTCTTTCCAGCCCTTCTCATTTTTTCTTGCTGACTATGACCAACACTAGATACATTTCCTTTCTTTCGTTTTCAAAAATCCATTTGATTCCAATTTGTTCACATATTTTTCAGAAGGGTGCCATATAATCCACAAAAGCACTTCTCTTTTACCAGACCAACTTTCTTGGGTAAATTTTTCATTCATAGAAAATTGTCCTATTTATTTATCGTAGCTTATATTAAGCATTTTTCCCAGGACACATCTGTACATTGAAATCGTTTCTTTAATTTCAGGTGTGTGTGATACTTGCAGCTATTGAAAGCCAGTATGCACTTTAATTTTTGTGAGGTTTTCTTTCTCGTTAGGTGATTATTCATCCTATTATTTCTCCTCTAGTTCTTTCTATTTCTGACACTTCATTCTGAAAACACCTTTTCATGTAGCTTTGTACAACATTTCAAGCTGTCACACGTATAGCTTTTATTATTATTTAATAATTTCAAAACTGATTCTAAGTAGAACTTAAAAGGGATGGAGTAGAATGCCATTTCATACATCAACCGCATCTCAATGGAGCAGAGTAAATGGAGTAAACAACAACAATGAGATTTACCAAATACATTCTGATACAAGACACATTTGGAAAAATCTCTAATCTCATTTTCTCAAGGAAAAAGAGTAAATTCACTTACTGTTCATCCTCTAATGTTCCTATTTGTTCTGTTGTGTAAGTGTGCCTCAAATAGATATTTCTTATTTCAAGCTGTCTTCTTCCATCCTTAATGTGGTTGGACTTTCTCTCTTTGATAAGGTATTCCAAAAGTTGTTCTTTGGATAGTATAAATAAATTGAAAGGCCTGGAGAAAGTCATTTTTGATTTGTAGGTACTATAAGCCTAAGTGTAAGAACAGTGGCCAGTTTGCTCTTTGCAATGGGATATTTCTATTTTGTGGCCCTAAATGACGTAAGAACCATGTTGGTGTCAATTTCACTAGCATCCTATTCAACTGGAAAATAAACACAAATGTTCTTAGTCCAGATACAACTTTTTCCTCTCTAAGAATCAGAGGGCTAACAAGTGTTCTTTGTCATAGCTGTAAGCAGTGACATTTTGTCTGCTGTTTTTATTTTGAAAAGACTTCCATTTATAATTATTTTTGTCTAATTTTTAGACCTATGTTTTCCACAAAGTACTTGCAGGTGTCATATCACTGAATCAAAGATGGAATTAAGCGAGTTCAGCTCCTGCTTTGCCCACAGTAGTAATGCAAACCTAGCAGACAGTACTCAAAAGAGGGACATTTAGAAGAGAGCAGATGGAGCAGAAGACCTGACAGCTGCACTGAATGTCCCCAGATCCTCCTTGGGACTTTGTGCTGTTTCCATGGAGGGAATGATCTTAGGACAACTAGGGATGCATTGGGAATTTATTTTGTTCCTTAGTTTCAGAATATATTGAGGTCATATGCTCTGAAACAAACCCATACTGAATGAAAGCAGAAAAAGTGGGGATAATTGAGAAATTTAGGACAAAACCCCAGAAAAGTTTATACCTTGACTGATCTGAAAATCCCCCAAAATAACCACAAAACCCAAGAAAATTAAATCAAGTGTATCATCTTGATCCATTTCCTATAAAACGTCTCCTCAATTTGAATAAAATGTGTTTGGAAAGTACCACAAATCACCATTGATGTGCTCCAATTTGACTGTTAATAAGAGCCCTCCATCAGCACAGTCAGGTTGTGTTCTGCACTGAACTGCTGAATTTGCGCTTCTGTTGGGAGAATGAGAGAGCTGAATGCCCATCTTGAACCAAACATTTCATAGCTTAGAGTTCAGCTGTGCACTTGCCACAAAACAGTTCTTTCCTGTTTTCCTCACCTGGACAGATAGGATTTTTTTTGTTATATTTATTTTGGTACATGTTATACAACAACCTCCCCCCCACAAATGACAGCTTGCTTATCTGCAGAATCTTTACATATGGTGGTGATGGCACGTTACTTTTTCTACACTACATTTTCATACATTGAGTACATTGTTTCTGTGGTCTTTGCAGATATTCCTATATTACCTAAATCCTATATTACCTAAATAATGAGATATTTTTCTTTAGCATAAATATTATTCAGTCTGCATGGATTTCATAGGCCTACAGATTTAAAGTAAGAATATTTCGGTGTGAGAATGAATAAAGATTCCAGTAATCAGTTGAACCAGATAATTTTTTTTTCTTTTAGGCTGTGCAACAGATTGAACAGCGAAATTACATCCTAAAGCATTGTTCTTTAATTAGTAAGAAAGTTTTGGGTTGGGGTTTGATGGGTTTGTGTTTGTGTGGTCTTTTAATCTCCTTCTATTTGGTAAGCAGTCATGTCTCAGATTCATATTCTATTCTGCATTCAGTTTAAGTCCTATATTAAAATTCATTTAATGTACACATTCAGCATATTTTATAATGATATCTCATCCAATAAAGGACAAAATGTGTGACTGAAGTACTACTGTTGTGACAAAATGCTAAATTTATAATAAATGCCCTTTGCAATGTATCATTTCACTATTTCACACTCCAACAGCTTTAACCCAGTTGCCTAAATTGTCTGTCAGATGCATCAGGATCTTTGTATTCTGCTACACTACAGGCAAGCAAAAATCCTTTTTGACTTTGGTGACAATGGAAATTATCTTCTTGCAAACAGGTTTTGTAGCCTTTTGAAAAACTCTGTAGAATTTTACAAGAATATCCTGTTAGCTAGACTAGGTACTGGGCATCAGATTTTTTTTAAATTAAGTTATTTCTATATTTTTTATTATTTGTGGATTAATTTTGTTTATGTCAAATTTTAGATTCTCAGTCTGTTTATCTGAAAGCAGCATGTAAAACTCACCTCAGAGACATCACATAAGGGTTAATTAATGCTTCTATTGTGCTTTGAAGTCTATAATGAAATCACTGCAGAGGCTGGAGTACTGTTATTATCATTACCACTGTTACTATTTACAGTAGTTCACACTATTTTTTCTCTTTGTCTCTTGGAGTCCTTGATCCCTCTTACAAAAGAAGCCTAAAAATCACGTACCAGTGATGTGAGCAAGATATATATTTAGTAGCTTTATACCCTACTCATGTGGCTCTTCATCAGTTTGCCACAGGGAAACATCTGTTGCTACATGTCACCTCTCTTGGATCTTACCCTATACAAAGTTTTCTTGTTTTCTGTTTCCTTTATCCTCCAGTGATGCTCTTTATTTTCTCTGGTTCTTTATTATTTAATTTCTAATGCCTTGCATGCACTTCCTATAGTCACTTGCTCATTTTTACTAGGTTTTTCATTTTCCTGTCATTTTGTCACTGTTTCACCAGCCATCTGGCCTGCTAATTTTCCTCTGACTTTTAGTACTTTCCTCATCGTTACCTCATGTACATTGGAAAGAAGTGATTACATCCTGCTGTCAGGCTTGGATTTTTAATTTTGTTTTTCACCAAGATTACATCTTTCTCTTGCTTAGCTTGTATTCATATAGTTCTAGCCATCAGGAAGGAAACAACCAAGTTTTCATAGAACACCATGAATCTTATAATTAAAAGAGGCAAAATTTAAAGCATAAATTATCATAAAGGTTGCATTTCACCTTAACTAAAGTTAAAAGTCTACTTTGTAGAAATATTCACCCCAAGAATTCTCTGGGAAGTAATTTTAATATTCAATAGAAATAAACAGTGATTTTAGAGTATGATTTAGAAGATCTATTTCAGACATCAATAGAGGCCTGAGCTAACTTTCTCCACTGACTGTAGAAATTGTGTGGACTATAAGTTTAGCTGAAAAAAACCCTACATTTGGCCTGATGAATCACAAACCCAGACTCTGTGTTCAGCTGTGGACAGAAAATCTTATCCATGGCTGATAAAGTGCTCAGTAAGGAGTTGGGCTCAGAGTGGGAAATATTTTTAAAATCAAGACATATGTTTTAGTAATCAAGCTACATTACCATAGGCT
Source organism: Melospiza melodia melodia (assembly GCF_035770615.1). Classification (NCBI taxonomy): domain Eukaryota; kingdom Metazoa; phylum Chordata; class Aves; order Passeriformes; family Passerellidae; genus Melospiza; species Melospiza melodia. The sequence goes on along the minus strand of NC_086194.1, from coordinate 119,555,845 downwards.
TACCATTGCTTACTACATAACTAAAATGTTCAGCCTTTCATAGTTTTTCAAGTTACTTATTTTTTTCAGAGATGGCAGCTACTTGGAATGCCTTAGCTTTGGCTCTCTCAGGCTTTGGCTTGCTCAAGCACATTAGTCATGATCTTAAGAAAGCTGAAAAAAGACAGCCTCTGTACTCCTGGAAATTAACCTGCAGCTACTTTAAAGTGATCTCCTGAATCTGAAGCAAGCAACATGTCAGTCTGCCCATATCCTTGTATGTCATTTGCTCTCATTGACAATGAAAACCCTGACTGATTTCCTGAGGCCATTTTGACATTTTCACACCAAAATAATGTGGTTCTACCTAATGTATTTCTAGTTATTGAATGATAATTGCCCTTAGTAATTTCTATTTTTTAATGCAATCCATTTTAATTGCAGATTGTGATTGAGTCTTTGAAGGAATTAGAAATTGGTGAAAATATATTTTTCCTATAAAGGACAAAACCTACTGTATGATAGTCTGTAGCACAGGTGTCAGGTCAGGCACACAAGTCCCAAGGCTATTTCTGAGCTAAATAAATACCAAACAAACAGTCAGTGTTAAAGGGATGGAAAATGAGGAACTAGTGCTCCTTCATAGATGCAGCATCCTGTGCTGAACAACACTAAACATTATTTCTTGACAAAACTGGTTGCAGGATCTCACTTGAAATTATGGGTTGCAGCCATCTATGTGGATGCCTGATGTCTAACCACATTTGCATGGCATAAACAAAGAGATTGGGGTATTTTTTCCAGTTGGGTTTGTGTTTTTTGATAATTATCAGTAAGCTCTGTTAATGCAGCAGTCCATTAGGTTGCACCCTTATGGCCCAGAGAAAACATAATCATGGTACTGTGGTTGAGCCAGCAAAGCCTACTTAACAGACTGGCTTTCTTAGCCACTGTGCTGGGCTGACTGCCGTTGCACAACAACCTGGTCAGAGATGTCACTTTTCCCTTTGTCATAGTTTACAATACCTTTCTTCTGCTGCATTGTAGCCCAATTTGTCAGGAAATAGTCGCAGGAGTTTTGCTGTGAAACACCAGCAAAATATTCTCAAGCTTTTCACCTTTTCTTTGGGGTGCAGATTGATAGAAAGCATCTAACCAGTAATGGCTACTCCTGCCCTATAGTGAATGTGGGAGTACTTGATATAGCTGAGGAGACCAAAAATAGCATATTCATCTGAACATGGGCTGTGTGTCACAAACAGACTGCTGTGCTTCAAACTTAAGAAAGGTTAATTGAGGGGCAGTAACCAGGTTCTTTCTTTAAGCATCCTTTCTTTCACTTTAAAGTCCATTGCACAGATTTGTCATTGATATCTCTGGTTCCTGGGACAGAAAAAAGTACACACTACATGTTTAACTGAAGCAGATCTTGAGGAATAGGGACAGTGTTATTCAGGAGGCATTTGTGGGTTGATTGAGGTTTGTTGGTCATATTACTAAAGCTATGTTCAGCATTTAACTTGGCATTAAAACTTTGTTCTTGAGACAGTGCTGTGGTTTGAATGCAACTGCATGACTTGAACAATTCAGCTTTGTCACAAGGATGTAGCTGATGTTCAAAACTTCTATTAGGGATTCTGAACTACATCTTGCTTTTCTACCACTGATGTTTGTGACAAGGAATGATGCCATTCTCTCCTAACTTCAAAATAATTGCCTCTAAAATGTGTTGCTGCTACTCCAAATGTTCCTACAGCTGTATATGTGTATCATCTCACATGCCAGAGGCTGTTTGACTGCTTTCAGTTTATGTGATGATTAGCATTGTTTGATGAGACAGCTCTTTGCTGTTAATGTCTTTGAAGCTGGAATTGTATTTATCTTGGAATTATCCCATGACCAACATAGATCCTCTAGTGAGTGTTCTTTTTCTCTGGCAATTTCCTGACTGCTCACTTCTTTTAAAGAAGTCAAAAAGTGATTTGCATTTTTGTAAAATATTTCAATAGCTGATTCAATCACTACATTTAAATGAGACAGAAAAATATAAATAAATCAAACACTAATGTAAACCCTGGGGGCAAGAATGGTATTCATAGTGTGAACAGAAATATTTTTGACAAAGTAGGTGAATTCCTAGAGGAGATTGCATTATATATATTTGTGTGTATATATATATATCTATCAGTGAGAATGTAATATTTCCTTTATTCATATATTATCAGTTTCTGGAACATTGATGTAAGAACTAGGATTGATTCAGGGAAATTGCTGATTTTTATCAGTATTTGAAAATCATCTAGTACTTTTTACATATTAATGAAAAATTAATGAGAATTAATTATGATATTTGCTACCCATGGTTGTAAATAATTCAATGCAATCTTTTATGGATATGTTATTAACTAGATATATATGACCCTGAAGGATCTTTTTTCTTAAAGGATACATTTCTTCAAATGGTAGACATATTCCTGCTAGGAAAATAATAAAAGTGCATATTACATACTGCCAATGTAACTAAAGCATGTTACTCTCTATATTGTCACCTTGATTCCACATCTCATTATATCCGAGCATCTAAATTATCTTGCTGCCTTTGTATTTTTTTGTATGATGGTATTTCTGATGATAGTGCTGGCAGAAACCGTGTCAGGAGGAGATATCTGTAAGAAAGCAGCTAAATTAACACCGAGTTTACTTTTTATGTGATTTTCTACATTGCAGCTCTGAATCTGAGTTGGCAGATTGAAAAAAAGAGATAAACTCTCAGTTTTGGGGGATTCTGAGTTTTGTTTGTTTTCTTTTTCTTACTGTTTCCTCTTGCTTTATTTTGCAATAGAATTGGGGAAAAGAAATAAGAAAGGGAAAGGAGGGGCCATGTGCTGAGTACATCAGCTGTCTGACTGGCGAGCCATCTGGACACATAGGGTGTCTCAGATGTCTTGGTCTCACAGTTGGCTGCAAACCCTTCCTTGAGTTAGAGGGAGGGAAATGCTGAAGCCTTTTGATAGTCAGGGGACATGTGGCTGAGGCCAGGATGAGGAATGTTTCAAGAGGACCTCTTGGAAAGAGCTGCCAAAGCCCAGTCTCAGTGTGCAGAGAAGATAGGACAGTTTGGCCTTTATGACTTGCACCTACAAAAGCAGAATGTGCGATGACTAATACCTTATAATGCAAGGTTAGCTACCTCATGTGTTAAAGTAAGAAGTTTTCTGCCACTGGATTACACTTAGTGAGTCTGGACTTGCCATTTTTATTGGGAACTATGATAAACAGAGAGAGGAAAAATATTTCAGAACAGACTTAGACGTAATGCCTGATTGGTATAAGAATCTCACAAGGCTGGTGGCAAATGCGCAGATGGACCCCTGAGAGCCGGATGGCTGCTTTCATTAGGCTGGTGGCTGCTGAAGTCCTACATTAAATCATAAGACATTCTCACTTTTTTAATCCTATTTTGTTGTTTCTGAGTAATGGCAAGGTGATGTGTGCCTCGTGCTCACAGTCTAGCTGTCTGATATGTCCTTTCTTTGGAAGTCTTTAAGCAAGGATGAATTTTACCTGCTGACCTGCCTTTAAGAAAGGTCATATTTCTAAATATTTTTCCTGCTTGAAGATGAGTATCTTATGAATCACATAAATGATAAAAAAATGATAAATACTGTCCATGTTAGGATGCAGATTTTTCAGCAATTTTAATATGAATGATGAAATACATCATTGATATCCAATAATACTGTTTCTTGCCAAATGTTTAAACAGCATGTAAGAACCTGATAAAATACCTAATTATTAATAAGGTCTGCTAACTATTGACATAGGTTTTTGAATAAGGTTGCAATACTGTCATGTCTGACCTTAATTCTGAATGACCTAAAAATATCAGTCGGTATTATTTTCTAACATTAAGCATCAATTTTGCAAATAAGATGCGAATATCTCTTGCACAAGTTCTCCATTGTTTTTCTTTACTACACTTTTACTTCTGTAGGAATTTTCTGCTAGCACTTCAATGCCTGCTGAAACGGCGATATAATTTTAATTCAATTTCACAGTATTTTTTCTATTTTTAAGTATAGTTCAGTAGTCTGAGAATAATGTAACTATACCAGCAAGAGACTCAGAACACTTCTATCCCGTGTGAAAGAAAATAATTTTTTCTTGGTTCTCTGTAATTGCATTTTCATTTTCAGGCTCATCTCCCTGGTTAATAACCAAAGTATTGATTCACAAAGAAGAGTAGTTTAAAAACACAGTAAAAATACTTTTGGATAAAATAATAAAATTGGATGTGTCATGAAACTTCAGAAGACATGTTCTTCTAAGACAGAAATTTATTTTTAGATGTCTTGAAATAATATTTAGATTTGCATTTTAGCAAGGAGCGCTTCATTTCATTAATGGTGGTTTAATTACTATATTTTTGTTAATTTCATGACTTTTTTTTTTTTGAAAAGTCACCTTGAAATTAGTTTGGCTAGAGAATTTAAAAGACAATTATATTTGCTATTGTAGGGGCAAAATTTGATGGAAAAAAATAGTATTATGTATATGTAGTTGCCAAATCCTTCTACTTACAGGTGAATCTGTCGTAGTTAAAATAATTATTCTTATAAGTGTGCTGTCCAAAGCTTTCCTTAACAAGACTCTTACAGTCACTTATAAATTTGCCATCTCTGTTAGTAAGGTTGCCATTTTCCACTCTGAGTATTTGCTGGTAATTTTAAAATGCCGTGGTTCAATGTAACAATTTATGTCTTTTTATGCACAGCAACAAAAGCGTACAAAATAATTTGCAACCACTTCATGAGCTTCACTTTGCTATTTTAACATCCTTTTATATACTTTCACGTCTTATCTGTCTTCTTGTTTTCCTTTCCTTATGCAAAAACATTAGAAGTACAGTAATTTTTTCAACTCTGTTTCTTTTGCCAGCGCTTGATATCTATTGATCCAAATGTGTAATGGTAATAATAGTATCACATGCCAGTGTGGAACCCACATCCAGGTCCTTAAATCCCTCAGGTTTGTGAAGGCACTTGGACTCACAATATTTTTTGATAATTGAAGACAAAATGAAAATAAGTCTCCAGGTGTATTATTACTGAAATGGTGAATAATTTTCTTAAAATAATTCTTTATTCTTTTGTGTTCAACAATATTGCCTTGGTTTTTGGTCTGTTTATTTGGGCACAAGTCTGAGCTAATAGCCACATGTGCTTTACCCCTAAAACTGAATGATTCATTTTATCTCCAAATAGGACAACCTACTTTTTATTACGTCAAGCCTTTAGTGATCCTTTTACTTGAAACTGGATTAATTACACCTATATACAATAGATAAAAGCCTAACAGATAATAAAAATTGAGTGCAACCAATTCCATCAGCATCCTTAATGCCTGATTCACAACTACTTTTTGCAGCCAGTTGTATTTGGATTCTCAGTCTGAAAAGTATGCAAAGGGTGTTCCATGAAGGAGATGTTCTGATATTAGAATCTCTGCAAGAAAATAATACAGAGATTAATGTGTTTTCTACATCCTACAGTAACTTTACGGTTAGCCAAACTTTTTGTTGCCCCTTTCTATACTTCAATGCTCTTAACTGCTGTTTTCTGTCTCTGTTTTAAAACTCTGATGTATTCAATGTATTCCAGATCTGCCTAGATTTCATGCTGTGCTCTATGCTTTCTGAAGTGTCCAAAGACAGATGATAGGCAAAAATTCTTTTTTTTTCCCTTTTCCCCATGATACTGTACTAAATGTGGCTACTCAGCTACTTTATTTTCCCCATCGTCAAACCAGCTTAGGATATTTGTGGTTCAATTATGCCTGCCAAGCCAAGAATCAGGCTGGAGAAGGTGCAGTCTCAGCATCCCAAAAAGAATAGTAGAAGAAATCGACTCTTAGGACATAGTCTTGCAAAGCTTATGGATAGATAGAGTGAAGGCAAAAGAAATACTCTACTGAAAAAAAAAAAAAAATCATGTGACAAAAAAAGACAGAAAGTGCGTCAAGTTAATCTCATTTCAGCTATTCTCAGCAGTGCTGTAAATTGCCAAAAGCCTGTAAACCATATTGTTTGTTTGACTAAGGATAGTTCCAAGGTAGATATTTGATGAGGAAAAGAAATTGAGTTCAAAATTTGAAGCAAATGCTTGGGGTGTTATTTGCTGCTATCTTTCAGTGGTGGTTTAAACCCAGCAGGAAATTAAGCACCACACAGCTGCTCACTCAACCCCCTCCTTCCCCGCAAATCCAGTGGAATGGGGAGGAGGATGAGTAAAACTTGTAGATTTTGAAGTTAGAACAGTTTAATAAGCAAAATTATAGTATATTACAGTACTTTATTATTGTACTTAATACAGTACTTGTACTGTACAAGTACAGTGATAGTAGTAAATTATAATAATTGGAGTAATGAGATAAAAAAGCAAATGAGGCACTACAACCTCTCATCACATGCTGACTGATGCCAGATCCTCCTTCCCAAGTCCAGATCAATCCTCATTCTGGATATGTGCCCCCAGTTTAAATGCTGGGCACGAGGTTCAGCGGTGTGTAATATCTTTTTGGTCAGTTTGGGTCACCTGTCCCAGCTTTGCTGCCTCCCAATTTCTTTTATGTTCCTCTTTACTGGCAGAGCACGAAAAGAGTTTAAAAAGTCCTGGACTTAGCATAAACACACCTTAGCAAAAAACAAAACATCAGAGTGTTATCAACAGCATTTTAATTCTGAATTCAAAACACAGCCCTGCAAAAGCTACTGAGAAATTAATTCTACCCCAGCTGAAACCTGAGTACTTTGTTACCATCCTATTTAAGATGTCTGCACAAGACTCCTGTATCCTCTGTAGCTACAACTAATGTAAAATTACTTATACAGCTTCTTGAGATATACTACTGGTTTCTTAAATTTTCCCTTTGTCTGTCAACTTCGAGGCTTTCTCAACCATTTCTATATTGAGAAATACTGTGTCAAGATGCATTGAATGTCATTTTTATATTAGCACTGGAAGAGCAATTATGACAGAAGTCAGCATGCTCTGTGAACAGCGTTAACAACAAGAAGGTCCAACTCATTTAATTAGTTACTATTTCCCTAAAGCTTTGAATGTGTGAAATGTTCTATAACCAGTGAAATATTTTATTATCACTTTACTCAAGGTCCTAGCTAGGCGTAATGAGGGAAATTTGGATTTTCTCATAGGAAATTTGACCAAAAAATTGCTGTCAACCACGAATCCTGGGAATTGAGCAGCTAAAGGGATTAGAAAAACCCTGAGTCCAACAACTTTTACTGTGGAATTAAAGATTTACTTTTTAATAGACTTTGGCTCTAAATTCATTAAAACTGTTAATACAAGAAACAATTAAGAGCCAGCAAAAGGAATTGGGCAAACAAAGACATTAATCAAGGGTTCTTCAAAATGAAAATCTCTTTAAAAATTATATGGAATATCATATGTTATCAAAGTGAAACTCCAAATTGTTCTCAAAAGTACTGCAGAATAACACATGTCCAGATGGAAGAAGACTTGAAGTACTGCATTCATTAGGGATAGTAAATCATGCATTATTTTGAGATATATTAAATGATGTTGGATTACATTTCTTTGTAGACTGAGTCTCTGAGAATATGCACACATAATCATAGCTATAATCTTGGCTACATAAATATTGAAAAACTTAAGCCTAGCACTACATTTCCTCCTTTTCAAATACACAAATAAAATGTTGTGAAAAAATCCCCATCTTCCATCTTTTCTCCTTCAGATGAAGATTTTTTTTATGAATAATTCACAATATTTTCCACAGAGACAGAGAATGAGAATCATTGATGGAATTGTAACTATGTACATTTCCTTTCTGTAGTCAGCTTGGGACACTGAAGCAGAACAATGATTTTAATTTAGGTTTCCCTTCTTTATTATAGACACTAAGAAAATCCCTTCTACTCAATATCCCATTTTGTATTCTATGACTTGGGAAAAAGACTTCTGAAATTTCAGTTTGGTGTACTAAACAATGCCCTTATGCCATTTTACGGAATCACTGAGACTCAACCACTGAATCATTTTAGCCATTTTTTGAAATACAGTCCTTTGTGAGCTATAGTTTTATACGTCAGTATTTTATTAATAAATAAGGAAATGATGCAATCTTCATATTCTTCTATTTCTTTTTTTTTTCTCTCTTCATTACATGGCAATTTCTAGTAACATTGCTATTTTCTGGTTTTTATGATGTTATTGAATTACCTCTCTCTAATCTTAAGGAGTTCCTGAATGATAATTCTGAACTAATCCCCTATCTAGGAAGAAAGCAAGGACTGTACTTTTTCAGTATTAGTCATACATTATATCACTATATTTTTTTGTGATGTTTTATATTTTCACATAAAAATAGTACACCTTCCAAAAATACATCAAAATTATCTTTATTGCTTTCAACTCTCCCAGTAGATATGCATTGTGAAGATCAAAGAAAGGATCATAAATAAGCCACAGTTACATGATTAATGCTATCACAGATGCTGAAAGAAAAAAAAAAGACTAATTTGTCATTTTAGCTTATCTTCAGGAATGCTGACTTGATTTGATTGTTGAAACCTCAATAATTTGCCAGGAGATTAAGCCCAAGATTCTGATGTTACATCTGAAAATGGGAATGAACCTGCTCATTCATTATGCATTTTGAAAAAATGAACCCTTTGTCTATTTTTCTGCCAACACAGCTTTGTAGTTCATTGTGCACTTATTAGTGTTTTGTTTTGTTGTTTATTGTGTCACATTACTGCTTTCCCTAGCAACCCTCACCAAGCGTAAAGGATTTTACTGTAGGAATTTTTTGCAAGGCTCAGCTAAATCCTTTCCAGTTTTAATTTAAGCTTATTTTACTGTAATTTTAAAGTCCCAAAATGCAGCAGTGTATTTTTTAAGAATATGTTGTGTTATTTTGTGGTCAACAGGTGAGATAGACTGCCTGGAGAGCTACTGAGCATATTTAGGAAAGGAAGGTCAATAAACTGTATGAATAGCCAAAGGGAAGTGATGGGTCCTACAGTTATGACAGTGAGGAGCAGGGATACTCTAGTTTAAGCAGACAAACTGCAGGGTTGAAGTGAGGTGTAGAAACCTTTATACTTGTGGTTTGTCTTTTTTAGTTCTAATTTTGCTCTACTGTAAAATAAAAATAAAAGTTGAGCATCTTGTTTTCATTCATTTATTTATTTTCTTAATTTCAAAAGCTTCCCAGTCTTTTGAAAGAGTTGTTTATAAAAGGAATAGTCTGGACTGAATTTCCTTAAAGTAATTTCCAATGCAGTGACATTTCAGACATCAAGGTAATGGAATAAACTCCTTTTATCTGTGGGAAGACCTGAAAGCCCCAAATACAAGTAGCTGAAAAGAGACAAGGGAATGCTATAAGAGGATGATTGGTAAATTGAGCATAAATGGGACACGTGCCAGCGAAGTCAAAGGGTGTAATGTAAGGTGCAACTATTGCCCTAATCATTATAGTATTTAAGTTTTGTTTATTGGTTTTTTTCCATGTCATGCAGGGCCAGATCCCGTGTAGCAATTACAGTTATGTGGAATGACATTAGGAACACACAAGGCCTTGCAGCAGGGCACTGTAGGTAAGGGATCTCCCACAAAAATTCACTTTCTCAATCATCAGTATAATAAATATGGAAATTATTTTATAACTAAGAATGTCACTTAATGCAGTTCCTCTCTCAGGTTTTTTTGCTTGTGATGGAAAAAGTGATGGCAAAATGAAACAGAGTTCTTTCAAAGTATTTTTTTTTTAAATGAGGATTAGTATTTTCCATGAATTTCCCCAAATGCACTTTGAAATAATTAGTGAATAAAAATAAAAGTAAATAAATTTAAATCCAAACAGGAATCTTATAACTATTTTTAATTAATCTGACAATAACTGTGGAACTACATAGGAAAGCCAAGACAGGCCATATTAAAATTATTAGCAAATAAGTCTAATGGCCAAATTTATCAAAAATCTGGAAGGGTTCTACACTGAGCAAAAAATAAAATGGGACAATCATTATCAATACTAGCTGACTATAAGATCAGTTTTTACAAGGGCAATATTACAGATAAACATTGAAAATTGTATGAACAGATGATTATTATTCTGAATATGAAATAAACATTGGAAAAGCAATTTTCAAAGGCCATTGCTCAATTACTTTATTGATTAGGATTAGGATTAAGAAGACTAAATGATCAACAACCCATTGCATCTTGTAAGAACTCTGGTTGTTGAAACATTTAGGAAGAGTGGGCAGCTCAAACATATAATTTTGAACACTGATATTTATACCAGGTGAACTTAATTACAATTTGTAGCCCTATAGAATTATCTAATCACCATCTGCTGCTCCAAAAGCAGTAAAAAAATGATGAGGATACTAGACAAATAAACTGCTCCTTAATAACGTCCATTTGGAACTCCTGAAAGAGAAAGCACCAGAAATAAAATAAGAATGAACTAAAGAAGTTCTTATCGAAATTCTAGGTTTGAATCCGAAGAAAAATCATTGCTGAGCAATTACTTATTAAAACAGTAATTGTTGTTTATTTCAGTAAATATAAGAAGAAAACTATCTACGTTTTATTGAATACTCTTGGTCATAAGTAAATGTACATGTATGAACTAGAAACTGGATAGAGACTGCTACTTTTATGGCTAGATATAATTTTACCAAAAGAGGAGAATCTGACAGTTCATAATGCTGCGGATTTGTCTTTGAGTAGGAAGACAGACACTGGTGATGGAAACCTGGAAAGGATGTGTAGGGAAACAAGGAAGGTGAAGAATGAAATATGTGGAAAATGGATTTTATTACAACTGTCCACAAACCCTGGAGACTGCAAAAGGACTTTTTGATGGGACTTATTTATTTCCGACATGTACATCCATCATCTGTAATGTCGTTTATTTGCTGTGGATGAGCTTATGTTTAGCCTAGCTGACCCCAGAGCAATGTTTATTGGTTTTCTATTCCAGCTTCTTTTTATAAATTATCTAATCAGTTCAGTTGAAATATTGAATTGATGAATCTCTTGATTTTGGATAGAATTTTGGAGATCTTATGCATGTCTTTGAAGATTTTCCTCCCTTTTCTGGAATACAATATGATGATGAGGTCTGGGTTTGTTTGGGGGTTTTGACAGCTTAGCTGCTTTGCATTTGGAGTTTCAATTTACAAAACTCTTGTGACATTAGCATACTATCTGATCTTCAAAATAAATAGGTGGAATTCTGGAAATTGATTTAGAAACATTTAGCACTATCAAAATGCAATGATCTCATGATGGTTGGACCTTTTTTCCTCATATTTTAAAGACAGAGGTCTCTCTAGGAAGAATTTGTGTATGTCAGGACTTAAAGCATTCATTTAAAATGTCTCAAAACCACTGTCCCCATAAAATAAACTACCATGACAGGCACAGATGGAAAAGAGGGAGGCATTAATTTCAGGCCTACATGGAGGTGAAAGGCTTGGAATTAGCCCACTGGGCAAGACTCCACTGTGCAGACTGTGGGAAAAGCACAGAGGCAACAACAGGAAGACACTAGACCTGGTGAGACAGATCTGGGCAACCTATTCGTACAAAGTCTCCCACCATGGCAAATGGTTGGAAAGGAAGCAACTGCTTGAACACATCCCACTCCAAGCTGCAGGAATGACATGGACTCCTCTGGATTGCCAGGTCTTGGGCTATATAAAAGTGGTACCCCCAGAAATACACTCTGAGGACCTCCACCGCTGAGCAGATCAGAAAAAGGAACCACCAGTGGGATGCCATAGAGAAAAAAGAAAATACACTCTTCCAGTGGAATTTATGCTCTTTATGTACTAGCAAATAGGAGCAGTAATGCTAGCTTTAATGGATTGTTCATTATATGAATTAGGTGCAAAACCCCTTGAAATATGCAAGGAACAGTCTAAATATATGCCTATGATTCTCAGTGTACCTGCAAACTAAAATATCATTTTAGCCCTCTTCCTTTTTGCTATGTGCATGTAACTTCTATTCCCAGAATTCTAGTTGCATATGCATGGTGGTCATTGTGATCTGAATAATTACAAACAAAAAGCATGAATTTTCAAGGTGACCTTGAAAAAGGTGTAATGAAGGCACTGTGCAAAGGCCCCACTGCACATTAAAACACAAGCTATAACCACCAATGTTTCCTTGTCAGTCTTTATTTGCAGTGATGTCTACAAATAAACTGCACTAAAATATCCAAGAGGAAGAAAGAGAGATTGGCTACTTGGGCTCCATAAGTTTACTTTATATTGCATTAAACTTCTTACAATGCCCAACTCATTTATTGATAGGAAATTATCCTTACCAACCTTGTTATACTTCCATAAGAAGTTTGATTTCTAATACTGCAGAAGGTACAATTAAAATAAGGGTAGTAAAGTGGGTTTTTATTAACATTTTTTTAGAGGTTGATCCGATCTGGAGACACATCCTTTTATAGCTCTTCAGATAATTTTCCTTCATATTTTTTGCAGAGGTTCGGAGTGATGCTCTCAGTGGGGTAGCTGGTCCCAGTGCTCTTCCAAGGACACACCAGAGAATAAGACACAGAAGACTTGGAAGAAAAACTCAAAAAGAAGAAAAATATTGTAGTGGAAGATCATGGATAGGAAATAGAATGGGTTGACAAGACACTACATGTCTTCAGAGCTTTTCCACCATGTCTCTGTAGAACACTTCTGAAGCTTTATGAGAACTTCTATTATGGACTGCTGCAGAAATATCACCTGCATACTCTGAGATAATTTGGTTTGAATCTGCTGTGTGCAAAGATTTCACTCCACAATACCAAGGCGAAAAGCTAGTGCTCCATTTCCAGAACAACAGTGGAACAAAAAGTGTAATTCTGTTTTTTTCACAGATAAAACTTGAAATTTTTAGTGTAACTAAACATTATTGCAAGTGTTATGGGTCTCACCAGAGTTCTGGAAATCAATCTCCACAATATTTTGCCCCACTTGAGCCCAAGAGTGGTTGGATGACTGGAAACCCCCACCTGGGTGGGGTTGGTCACAGGAGTCCAGAGCACATGAATCCCATTGCCCTGAGATGCACATGGTTACATCCTGTTGTCCTTGGATTTTGTGGTAGAGGAGACCACACTAGGATCCAAGGATGTTGCTATTTCTTGCTTTTCTCTCTTTCTCCCCTTTTCTACATCTAATTTCCTCTCCTGAAATATGGGTAACTTTAGGTTGAATGGATAGGGTTGGAGAGGTCAATGCTCTCTAGGAAGCTTCATTTTGACTGTTTATTTTGACTCCTTGTACCTTAAGCCTGCTCTAAATAAACTTGCTGAGCAAGGACTGGGGCTCAAATCTTATACCATAGAAGAAAATGCCAGATTTTTCAGGAGGCACCATGCAGCAGAAATCACTACAAATATGTGATTTTTTCCTCCAAGTTCTTTCATTACCCAGGAAACCTTACTTGCTCAGACACTTTGATGTTATACTTCATCACACACAACTCACCCTCTCTGTTCAGTTTTATGAAAACATTATTATGCAACCATGCAACACAAGCACTGTCTTACTTTTTGTGTTTTGAATTGGGCACACACAAGAAAATTCTGGGATAGAAGGACATTATATAGGGTTCAGTGGAGACTTGGTAGGGAGCATTTATGTTCTGGATGATGCCAGTCTGTGCCATTTGGCTTAGGCTCAGAGAATAATTCCAAGCTTGTTGCTTTTAGTGAATATCTATAGTCTATAAGGCTTATGAATGCAACAGTGTTAAGAGATTTAATAGCACATGTAAAATTTAATATTTCATTATCTTAAATGAAATTTTATTATTAATAAAAAAATATTCACTTCTAGCATTTTGAATGACTGGCTGATTCTATCACATACACATGGAGCTCTGAAGGGAATGTAGGGAATAAAACTGAGTAAAAGTCTTTAAATAAGAGAAGCATTAACCTCAAATTATCTTCTAATACTGCATCTGCCCTGGATGAATGATGGAAGCCATGAAAGAGCTATCGGAAAAGAATTTTCTTCATGAAATTTGAATCTCTGGCTCCCTATACTAACTTGTTGATAATATTTACAGCAGAAGATTTCCTGTAGCTTTTGAAATGTATGTCTTTATGTTAAATGTTCAATATATGTTCAATGTGCATAGCATGGTTCTTTAGCAAGATTATTCCATGTATCTTATGCTATTCATTATTTTGCTGTTTGGTAGTTGCTTATTAAGTCCTCTATATCTAAGCATAAAAATGCAGAGAAAATAGAATAAAATATGATTGTATGCAATAAATATGAGGAAATACACAAAGAATCCTTTATAGGAATAATAAAGGAAAGATCCTTATATTTACTCTTCTTACACTTAGCATATAAATACACATGCATATGCCTTGAAACCTAAAAGCTAATTCTGAAAGTTCTTTGTGGGTTTACCAGCTAGTGTATTTATTTAAAAATAACACTGTATTATTTGTAAAAGGCTGTGGAAATATTGCAAACTTATGTGTAAACACATAGCATGATAGTGGCAACTCAGGAGGTTGAATATCAGCTTCTGTGTCATGCTTGTACAGAGGCATTATAGCAAGAGAGTCTGCTATTCACTAAATTGCGGAGCATTTTATGTAGGGACTATCTTTTAACATGTTTCACTGTATTGTCAAAAGGGTAATAAACTGTGACAAAGATCTTCATGTTTTTGAATGAAAAATATTTACAGACTGAAAATTGTTGCTTGGTAATTCAACTATGCAACCTCATTCAAAATGAAAAGAAATGTCAAACATTTAGTATTTAGTCCTAAGAAATAGCCTCATTTTTAATGTAGCACTAAGAAAACATATAATTGAAAAATTTAACAGAGAGTGAGCTAGAAAACTGCAATTACATGGAAGACACTGCTTGCATTCTAGGCATTTTGAATGGCGATCTTTTCTAAAAGTCCCAGCACGGTAACTGCTATAGAAGGGTAACAAATAAATAAATAAATAAATAAATAAATAAATAAATAAATCCAACAAAAGCAGCAAAAATAAAATATCCTGTCAGAAGACAGTACTAAAGTTGTTTATCAGAGATATATAATAGATGAGAAATACAATGCACTAACTTCATGTGGGTGAAACTATATATATATAAAAGAGCAGTACATTTTCCCTTACACTCTGTAGTTTTGTGTTATCACTGAATCATTATTTATTAGCAGTCGTAATGACTGTTCTCCATCCATGGACTTCAAATATTGTCATTGAAATAGGGGTTGTTGTTTGGTTTTGCTTCTCTAATCTGGTTAATCATTTGCTTGTACATATTCCTAGGCAAAATTGTATTCCTATGGAGAATTATACAGATGTGCCTCCCAGCCAGGATCACACAAGAAGCCCTAATACGCTGTGCTACTTGTGCTGAATTCTAGCTCCTTCCAAGGCCCCAGTTCACTCAAATGCCTTGATGCCTCTAGTTCTTATTTATGGCAGTCTTGTTTTTATTGTTCTAAGTCACTTTGAGGTTAAGCACATGCTTAGAAATCTGGTTCACTTGAGATCTGAGAAACTGACCTGAAATTGCACATTTTACATGGTATAAATAAGAAATTTGCAATCAGTATAGCAACATCTGCCACACTTTGCAATAACAAACTCAGTAGGAACACATTCAGGAGCGGATCATGGCAACAGAGGAATTGCTGAACTTAATTTTTTTTCTATTTTATTTTATCAAGCTAAATCCAGTGGTTTTGTCACTGGGACTGTAGTGCTCATTTACCAACCACCAGGTTATTATTAGATGTTCTTAGTTCTACATAAATTCTGAACAGAAACTTCTAAATAAATCAGCATTTTCAAGTGTCATAGATGAAAGCACTTATAATTATTCAAAATATAAGGTTCAATGTGATTTCAAAATCTAGATTTCTGCTTGAAACACAGTAAAATATGTAGTGCATTATTTGATGAATAATTAACCAAAAAGTTAAGTTAAAGTAATAAAACCATACTAGCTCAAAGTTTAATGGAAAAATCTACCCTTGCCCATCCTTTCCACTCTTGGTCCCACTAAATACCTCCCACCACCACTTCACATTTCAGTTTAAAACATGTTTTCAAATAATGTTGACGTAGTAAAAACAGTCAGAGTATTCAAGTACAGGCAAATCGGCAAACTGTTCTAGTGCTGTATGGTGCCCCAGCCAGAGAGATTCAGCTGCTTAGACCACAGGCCTCACTTTGAGAAACCTACTCCTCTAGGGGCTGATGGGGTCTGTCTGTAAGACAAGGGGAAGAATATCCTCAGTAATGAGCTTGCCCAGCTGGTGAAACAGACTTTAAAGTTTCTGGAGGAGGGGAACCTCATTCCATCCCAATCCTACTACTTTGATGCTAGTGGCAGTGGGACAAGCCCTGAGCCTGGAGATGGAATTTCAGACATTCCAATCAGTAAGCCAGTTTCATTGGGGCCCCACTTTAAAAACCTCTATTCAAGCAGATTACATCCTTGTTTCCAATCTGGACAGACATGGATGTGATAGATGGGCCACTTGGTGGATAAAAAAATGTGACTGGATGGTCACACTCACAAGTTGCATTCCAAGTCCAAGTGGAGGTCACTGACAAATGGTGTTTCTCTAGGGTTAATGGTGGAACTAGCACAGTTGAATAAATTTGCTGGTGACATGGACTGTTGCACAGAGTGCATCCTTAGCAAGTTTGCTGATGACACAAAGCTGTGTGGTGTTACCAGCATGCTGGAGTAGAGGGATGCCATCCACAGGCATCATGACAGGCTTGAGAAGAGGGCCTGTGCGAACCTCATGGAGCTCAACAAGGCCAGGACCAAGGTCCAACAGATTAGTTGGGAAAATCCCAAGCATAGGTATAGGCTGGGAGGAGAATGGATTGACAGACTCCCTGAGAAGAAGGACTTGAAGGTGTTGATTGATGACAAACTCAAAAGAAGCTGATAATGTGCACACACAGCCCAGAAACCAATTGTATCCTGGGCTGCAGTAAAAGAATGCAGAAAGCAGGTTGAAGGAGATGATTCTGCCCCTCTACTCTGCCCTCATGACACTCTACCTTGGGACATGCATCCAACGCCTGGGCTCCCAAAGAAGTGCATGGATCAGATGGACAGAGTCCAGAGGAGAGACAGAAGATGATCAGAAAGTTAGAGAACCTCTTCTGTGAAGACAGCCAGAGGGAGTTGGGGTTGTCAAGTATGGAGAACAGAAGGCTTTGGGAACACCTAATTGCAGTCTTCCAGCACCTGGAAGGGGTGGAAAGGGGACCAAAAAATTGCTGGGGAAGGACTTTTGACAAGAGTGTGTAGTGGTAGTATGAGGGAGAATGGCTTTAAACTGAAAGATAGGAGGTTTAGATTATATATATATAAATGAATTTTTTTACCATAAGGGTATTGAGACACAGACACAGATTGCCCAGGGAAGCTGTAGATGCACTATCCCTGGAAGGGTTCAAGACCAGGCTGGATGGGACTCTAGAAAACCTGGTCTACTGAAAGGTGTTCCTGTCCATGGCAGGGGGGGTTGGAACTAGATGACTTTAAGATCCTTTCAAACCAAAACTACTCTATGATTCTATGTGTTTAAATAAAGGGGTTTTGATAAAGTGAGAGCTAGAGTTCTTAAATTAGGTTTCAGCAACATTTTAGATTGAATTGACATTTCCTTGCTAAATTTATCCTTTTTCTGTCATGGTGGAACAGAAAAGGTTAATGAGAACCTGAAGTTTGCAGTAGAAAGTTCCTTGACATATTGATTTGTTTTGTTTTGTTTTGTTTTTCCTTGCTCAAGATGTCACATGCTGCCTAGCAGAGTCTGTGTTTCTTAAGCACACTTGTTGAAGCCGTCTACCTATGGAGCATATTTTCCAAGGCTGTACCAGCATCATTTATGACTCCAAGCAGAGTGCTCTTAACTCTGGAGATGTGTTGTAGAAGCAGGGTCTCTTGCCTGCTGCTCACCACCTACAGTCTGCCAGTTCCATTTGTCTCCAAAAGATCACACTCGTAATTCCACATAAAGAAAGGTAACTTTGTTGGAAATTACCTTCAAAAGTAGACCAGGCTTCCTCCTTGACAAATGCTGAATGATTAATATGATGGGTTAACACAGAGGTACTAAGTGAAAAATACAAACACATAAAACTTCAAGCAAGGGAGAGATTGTAAGATATTTTTGTGATCATTTTAGATAGAGTCCAAACTGCTGCTAATATAAAGTGTCATATTTTTGTCTAACTTTACAGACCATATTTAAAATTATTAAATACCAGTAAGGCATGTAACACTTCTATGTAAAGCCAAGCTGTACACTAAAACTAGTATCTTATCAGTATCTTATCAGTAATCTCATAATATTAAACTAGTATCTTATCAGTAATCTCATAGTGAATTAGGATGTAAGGTAAACTTTTGAGGGTATGAGAGCTGCGTTTAGAAGTCCCTACTCTACAAAACTCCTCCAGGTTTGTTCCAACAGTGGCATAGCTGTACAAATAGAGACCATCAAACAGGTCCATTGTAGAAACACCTGGATTTTAAAGTCTAAGTTTTCTCACATTTTAACATATATCGGTTATAATATTTTGCAACCTGACAATTAGAATTCAAAACAAGAGCAGCAGCTCAGTTTCCTGTTGAGAATATGACTAAAGAAAGTGTTTACAGTATCTGCACTGCAATCATTAGTAAATAAGTCTTTTTTTCCTGAGCAGCTGAGGTTTGGTTGGCTGCTTTTTTCCACTTTCTTGATCAAAGACTAAGAAATCTCTCTTCAGTCATTATTGATTATTCAGTCAGATGACTGATCAATGGCAGTGATTAGAAAAAAGAGATATTTACTAAACCCAGACCACCACCTGATCTGAAAATAGCTGATTATTTTTCTGTGACAGTCTGTGGTGCTCAGGTTTCATCAGGGCAAATCTTAAATTGTCTTTATTTGAAACACACATATATATGTGTGTGTGTGAGTATGTAAAAATAGAGGTGTAAAAAACAAAAAATGAGGTGTATCTTTTTATAGGTTGATGTTGCATCTGGCTGTTCTATTCCCAGTTTTCAGTGTTGGGGGCTGCAATTTGCAAATGACTTGGAAAAATCAAAGAGCTAACAGTAAAGTCAACAGACATCCAAACCAGTCTTAAGTGCACACCTTAATTCATCTTGTGGAAAAAGGCTTGCACGATCAAGGCCTAAACTGTGTCTTGGTTTATGTTCAAGTTCTTTATGTTAATGCAGCCACTCATTATTTTTTGTAATAATTTTTTTCAAAGTGTAACTATTCAACAGATTAGGAACTCAGGAATAAAAAATAAAGTAATATAAACAACAAAAGGCGATTGGTTCCAGGAGAAAACTCTGTTAGTTTTATGCTTAACGTATAATTTTAAATTTAAGAGAGAGATCTGTGTTGAAGCATGTAATTTCAATTCTATCAATAATCTGTTCATAAAACAAAAAAGTTAATTCACAAATTACAGAGAAAGCATTCTGGAAACCACATGATGTCATATGGTTTGATTATGATTTCAGAACTTTGTATTCTTTGCTTCACACAGCTGTACATGCTCTGTGCATAACAAGTCTTTGCAAGTCAATGTATCATAGTTCAATTACTCACCCTGGAGCAAATGCAAGGTATTAAACACCAGCATTGAGTAGAAAAGATATGAAATGAGAGAGAAAATGGTGTTTAACTCCCTTGCGATTTTTACAAATATGTGGAGAGAGAAGGGAAAGATGGAAAAGTTAAAACTCAAGTTTTGAACTTTGCCTTTCTGCCAGTATAATTTGCAGAAACAGTAAAGAAAAGTTAAGTAATAGTAATGGTTGTGATACGAAAAAAATTAGGCACTGTTCAAAACACAGAAACAGTGTATAACAAGTAGTTCTTCTTGCTGTCTGTATTTGACATATATTGAAAATAGGTTTGTAATATTTTTCACCTTCTCAGTTTTCTGAGGAAATGTAAATTTACTATTACAAGCAAATATATTGAGCAGGATAGTGGTGTTACATTGACAAGCATTCTAGAAATTCAAATTCATTTCATTCAGCTCTTACTGTAAATGCATCTTTCTCATAGATAGCTACGACTCACGAATACACAGAATATACATACGAGCAAGAAATTGCAGATTTATCTGTTAGACTAAGTTTATTTGTAGAGAAATGAAAAATAATAAAAATACAAGGTTTGGTGGCACATGAGAAAACCCGAGGAAGGATTTTTGAAAGAAAAAATCCTAGGGGTACAATTTCTCAAAGACCCCAAAGCTGCATAGGAATGAATTGCTTACTTAAATGGAATTTGGACTCGATTTTTTGTAATTATGATTTAATTGTATGCTCCTGAGATGCTTCAGTAAGAAACACAGCCACAATAAGCATGCTCTATAATCAATTCAGAGATGAATCAGCTGTTGCAGAAAGTGATTTAAACCTTAGAGGGGTTGAAGGTGTTTACTGGTATCCATAGATCATGTAGAGATTCAGGCCAATTGCAATCCCAAATTAGATTCCTCAGTAGGATGTCATTTTGTGAGATAATTCAATAATTTGTGCCAAACTTCTGTTTAACTCTGAACAGAACAGAGCAGAACGGCAGCTTCCTTTGCTGCTTAATATTGATATTAGATATTGAAAAAGCAAGCTTGTTTTCTTTGTCCAACCCCACAGATGGGTACTGATTACTCATGTAGATACAGTGGACTTTCAGCCTTAAAAAAGTACCTGTTATAACAATTCCAAAATGCCCCTTTTAAACTCAAAGAGGAATAGAAATGAAGCAATGTGTCACACAGCAGAGTCAGAAAGGCAGGTTTTTTTAGAAAAGCAGCCTTTTCCCATATGACATGTCAAAGATAGATCTGCTATTTTCTTCTGGTTTGTATTAGAGTCAAGACTGCCTGTATTTCCCACAGGAAAATGAGGCGTGGTATCTATAGGAGCAACTGATGGCTTTGCATTCATGAAACCTGAACTCTCATGAGGTATAGCTTTCAGAGCTACTGTATCTAGGGAAGCAAATTCTGCTAGAAACTCAGAAAGAGGCCCTGTTTGATGTGATAATGAGATGATTATTAGAAAATATTTTAACCGCTTGTGGAGAGTGCCCTATGATGGTTTGATAAAAGTATATCACTGAATAACAGATAGGTAAAGCTGTATACATGTATGTTGCATGCTTATTTAGAGAGATGGTCAAACAATATCAATTTAAAAAATTCCAGGTTTTTTTATTTGTTTTCTCTGATTCATATATTAATAGAGCAGAAAAAAAATCAATAATTTCTCTGGAATCAGACTTCAGCAGACAGTTATGAAGCTGGGCATGGCATGATTTGATCTCCACATTTACTATATTTTAAATTGCTAGGGCAAAAAGAAATCCCTTGCTAAAAAATTAGCAGTTGAAGAGCATTCCATTGAAGGGCCAAATGTTATGATCCTGTTTTCTGAGCCAGTTTCTGCTTTAAAAGAAACTTAAGAAAGTAACTTAAAAAAAATGTCACCTGTTAAATTTTTTTTATAGTTATTTTCCACATCATTGCATCTAATGTTAGGAGGAATTGAAGCACAAAAAGTCTGTGATGTTCACTGAGACAGTGACTCATTGGTCACTCAATGATGGCTTTCATTCAGTGAAAGCCTCAGTGATGAGGCAGAAGAACAAAGACCTGTATTTGTCACTCTGCTAGAGAGACAGTCAAAGATGTTTCAAGTAGGTACCTTTTACTAAATTCCAAGTTGAAGCCTGATTCAGGCTTAAATGCTGCCTTTAGGTATAGTCCAAAGTATGGGAGAAATGAGAATGTTTAAAGCCTCGCGAGGCATTGCTGAGGAGTAGCTTTAAAGTAATTTAAAAGAGATGACTTTTCTGCAGCACAGGTCCCTGTTATGCTGGAGTGAGAGTAAGGGTTTTATTCAGCTTATAGCTGCTTAAACCTGTCTGCTTTTAGACTGGTAAAGCTTTCTCACCTTAAAGAAACTAAGAGCATAGGTTTAGGAAAGATTTAAGTTATCTGGATATAATGTGAATATATAAAAGTATAAGAGAAGGGTTTGTGAGCCTTTTCTGCAAAGTCTGTCTTCAGTGGTGGTGTGAAAGCACAGACTATTGCTGCAGGACATAATGTGTGTTTTCTGGTCTCCCTCATATGAATAGAGCCACTTGCTTTCAGAGAAAAAAAAAATTAAATTATGAATGCTAACAGGTGACTACTAATTGAATGCATGTGTGCTGGGGGTCAACATACAAACGAGAACTTCTGAATTCCCTGACAAAAGCCTGCAACTCCTGTGACCAGGACAGGCTGGTGGTAGATTTTGATAATAGCCAGATTTCAAAAAAGAAAGTGCCGCATCATACAGAGGCACAAGACAGAATCACCTATTTGAAGGCTCATCATATGTTACCCTTCTGCACACAGGCTACTAAAGTGAAGAGAGTGAGGCTTTCAGGGGCTTGAAGAGCTGGTGTCCAAATGAGTGTTCCCAAAAAGCAGATCTGGTTTCAGAAAGATGAAGCTCCTGACTGGAGACAGACTCCTAGAAATGGGGTGAGATCCTGAAGATGGGACCGATGAACAGAGAATGGTGCTGGAGCTGTGGCCACTAACAGCTGAGACAGGCAACACTGAGTGATGGCACAGAAGGAACCAGCATGACTTTCTGCCCAACTGACCCAGGGCAGGGGCCACCTTCCCACGGGAAGTCCGGAGAGTGGGTATGTGAAACTACAGTGTGGGCTAAAGGATGTTGTCTGTGGGGGGATAGAATGTAAGAGAATAGAGATAGTGCAGAAGGCAATCTCACCCCTGAGGAGTTGCAGCTGTACTAATTACCAAAGATTAGCAACAGGCCTGCCCTTAATAGGCCACACCTGTGTCCAATAAGGATGAGTGCTATGAAAGAGTAATTATGGAGAAGGTATGGAAGTTTTGCAATAAGATGGCAACAGTTGTCTTCTTTATTCTTGAATAAACTGCAGACAGACAATCAAGGTGCTAGTATTCAAAGGTGTACAAGCTTTCATCACCCCAGCAGTTGTTACTGTAAACAGGAGCCCATGATAAAATAAGTTTTATGTGTTTGTTTTATTTCTCCCCGCAGAGAGCTGTTTCAGACTCCTTGATGTGTGTCTGGATGAAGCACAGGTGTCTTAATCACTGCAGGAGGTTATCCTTGGAATTGTCAGATTCTAAATTAATTTTAAAGGATGTGCTATATTACTTTCTAAACTAGAATTTTTTTTATTATTATTATAAAGTGCATCTTATTGCTGTGCTACTCATTAGGATGTTTCCTCTGTGTCAGTTCAATAGTCCATAATAGCCCTTGCTGTCCTGTCCCCCATTTGGACACATACACACTTCTGTGGCTTGAATCCTATGACTTTTCTAATTCATGTACCTTCACAAAATTAGCCACTCAATATTAATACCTTCATGGAAATATTTCAGGATATTAATAACATTGCTAAAATATTTCAGAATAAAGAATGAAATCTGTATGTCACCCTTCCAGTCCCATTTCTCTCTAAATCTATTTTTGCCCTCAGTTATGTAAGGACGAGGAAATGGCATAATTTTTGTTTTGTTTTTTTAAATTATTATTATTTGTTTGTTTGTTGTGGGTTTTTTGTGTGTTTTTTTCTTTTTTAAACTAGCTAAATTGCTGTGGTATACGTATTTCTGCATGAAATACCCTCTGAGTCTCAGTTCCCTCTTTTCCTAGCAGAGATGACTTCTCAGAAGATCCAAGCTCTGCAATATCAGTGTGTTGTTAATATCTCTTCTGTAAACTCTTAAGTGAATCTGGCAGTTGGTAGTGATTATTAACCTTGCACTGAACCAGCAATTAATCTGTTCAGGCTGCAGAGGAAGAAGAAAGAGAGAGAGAAAGAACGAGGGAACACAACCTGCTCTGGCTCAGTGATTCTGGTGAATCTGAGTACCCTGGTCTGATATTGTTTAAACTCATTAGTATTCTCTATCTAATCTGCAGATTTAATTCATTACATACATCATTTCCCCATAGCCTATACACCCATTTGTAATTTCTATGACATATTTTTCATCTGCATGCTTTATCCTTGGCAGAGAAAACATGAGGTTAGGAAACAAAAACTTTGATAAATATGCATTTAGTGGTGTGTGAAGTAATAATAGAAAAAAACCCTGGGCTTTTTTTTATTCCATGCTGCATTCTGCTGCATCATCCTGACCACAGAGTGAAGCAAAATTTGGCTCTATATACATTTAAAATTATCTTATTGCTGTTGGCATATCATTGAACTTTACGGACAATGCATTATCATTTTATTGTCAAGTCAGAAATGAGTAAACATAACTGCATTTTCCAATGTTATTTGACTTATCTTTCTGGGGAGACCAGACAGGTAAGTAATTTATGGCTGCATCTTTACCCATTCTGACACATTTGTTAGATGTAGGAAATTCAGAGGTCTCACCACCTAAAGGCAAGGGTGAAAACCAATCAAGCATGTAAGTGTGGCTGCATGGAGCCAGTGAGCAAAATGCAGAGCTCTGTTTTCAGCTTTCACCAGCACCAGTTGTCCACAGAACAGCAAAAGGGAAAGACCTATGTAAAGAAAAATAATTTTCTTATTTAAATACCCAGCAGTCTATAGCTCTTGGCATTTCTGATCCAAAGGATCACGTTTTCTTTATTTCTCAAATTTTTACCATCTACAGTATTCTGTGCCTAGTTGTGAAACTTCTACTTATACGTGATGTGAATATTTTAATTTTTTGTAGCAATTTTTTGTTTCATTATGGCCTTAAATTCTTCTTCTAAGACAAAAAGAAAAATAATTTTCTCCTTTCTGACTCAATTCTAGTCACAATATTTATACAGCTCCATCATACAGCCCCTCAGCCATTTCTTTACCTAGATGAAACGACTTAGTCTATCCAATCTTTTCTTGTTCAGGAGCTGTTCCGTAACTTTTTTTTCATTGCTGTCTCTAAGCCTTTTCCTATTCTGCTACATTCTTTTTGAGATGAAGAGACCAGAACTGCACATAACATCGAAGATGCTGACACACACTGAAATTATACAGTGGGTGAATGTGTAATTACATCCTTTCCTCTCCACTTACTGCAGGTTTTTCTGTCATCCTCAGACACCTCTATGCAACCTCTCCTTGCTCTGTGGAAATAAATACCTTCCAGGGGTAATGATTTAGGTACTCTGTAAGACTGCTAAAGCCATTAGGTACCTCCCAGTCCCACCTCACTTTATAGGTAGTATATCTTCATAATATGCCACCATGACTACGTGTAATTTTAGTCCGTATGTCTTGAGATTGCATTTTGCCTTTTGCAAACATGAGACCGCTTGCAAAATTCTCTTTAGCTGTGCTCAGAAACATTTGCATTCTTTGAGCATCTCAGTTCTTCCTGATGTCCCCTTGCTTGTTGATATACATTATCACATAATCATTTGCCTGATTTGTCTCAAAATCCCAGGAGAGATAAAGGAACTATCTTTGCTTCTAAGCTGCTGAGACCCTTCATATTATATGTTGGTTTTTTCATTTAATGAGATATTTTTCTGTAGCTTTTTTGACTCAGAGAGCCCTATCTGTAGTAAAGTCTTTCACAGACAGGTCTAGTGAGAAATCTTCAAGGTTGATCATTTCCTGAGGAATTTACTAATCATAATTTATAAGGTTAAAAACGTGTGTACAAAGCACATAACTGGAAAAGTGTCTCAATACTCTCAGTTCATTGAAACACTCAGATTATTTCAAAACAAGTTCTTATGGTTAACTGTTATATAAGTCTGATATAATTAAAAAAACTTCATATATTTTCAAGTGAAAGAAGATTTGTGGGGAGTGGTAATGTTTGTAATTTGGCCAATTTCTGTAACATAAAAAAACAAAGCAAGGGCAAAAAACCACACCAACCCCAAACAACCCAAACTAGCATCCTCTCTTGTAGTAGTAATGACAAGGAGATATCCTTCTGGGAGGTCTAAAGTTTCTTATAGAAATTAGGAGACATCAAGAGATGTTCCTCCACTGAAGTTCTTTGTGCCAAATATTTCAGATTGCAAAAGTCATATTAAATTCTAAGGGTTCCTATAGATGGATCCCTGGAAAGGCAAAAACTGGCACAGACATACATGGAAGAATATATACACATTTGTAAACAGCTCTCCCACTGTCAGTTACAACCCTGAAGTTAATATTTGCTTCTGGGCTCATATGTGATTGAGTCAGTGATTTTCTAGTCATAAAAATTTTCCTCAGTCTTCATTGGCCCTTGGCTTGCCTGCTACCTGTTGACTTTTCTTAGCACTTGCATGAGCCACAGTATCTCAGCTCCTTACACTGAGATCAGTCTCAAGAATCAATGCTTTAGCTCGGTAGATGCTTCCTGGAAAAGAAATTCCTCAGAACATCTAAATACATAAGAGATAAAATGAATATCTTTCACAACAGTGACAGGTAAGGGCAATGGAAACATGGCAGAATCACCGATCAGGGCAAATGATGGCTTACACAATGTTTGCTTCTTTCAGATCCATATAAGATGTTTTACACACTGACCTTTAGACATGCAGGCATACACGGGCCTAAGCATATGGAAAGACACATCCCTGATCCCATGGAATAGGCTTTGCTACTCTTTTTTCTCTTGCTATTATTTGGCTTATCAGGTTATTCTCAGACCTGACAGAGGCATCTCCAGGGGGCTCTGAGGAGATCAGGTGTGTGACAGGAACCAATGATTTTGGATGTTTTGTTCCTATGGTTATGATGTGGTCAAAACTCCCACAGATGCTAACTCTGATCTTTCCCACAGGGAAGAGGCTATTTTTGTTCTTCCTCGTTTAGCCCATCCAGACAAGATTACTAGGGTAAAGGGCAGAGTATTTTCCCTCAGTAATCTAAATAATCAGATGATATTACAGAATTTATTTGCCCTGTATTGCTGAACACACAGTGCTACCAGGAGGACATGCAGGCTCTTCCACAGTGCCTCTTCAGGTGGTCATTACCTCACCCATTTGGTGTCTGAGAGTTTTAATTCTCTAAACTGTAAAGTCAAATACTAACACTCATTTTCTTAATCACCTCTAAATAGGCATAAGCACATATTACAGACTGATTTTAGAGAAACAGCAAGCTATTCCATTTGCTGTCCATCTGCATTTGAACAGTATTCATAGCACTTGAAAATACCTTTTTTTAATTGATTATGTCCTATATGTCAGTGAATTATCTGTACCAAATTGCCAGTATGTTTCAGGGAAAATTCTTCTGTGAAGAGCAGGTGTCTCCCACACAGTGTGAGACTGTGTGCGCTCCTCTCCAAAGCAGTGTCACATACTTCCACTGGAAGTGGCAGCTCCTTTCATCAGAGATGAAGACCTTCAGTAGTTATTGAGTTTGGATGATGAGATAGTATTAGCTTTGAGTAGGAATAGTTTGGGGTTTTTTGTGTGATTGCCTATGAAAATAGGTCTTATGTAATTGTGTATTGTCTTATGTATTTATAATAAGTTTTATGTATTTTTACTAGTTTTGTCAATTCCCATTTGTCTTTTTCCTTTACAGTCAACCAATTTTATCCAGAATTGCTTATAAGCCCTTACATTATTTTCAACCAAATTTGAAAGAGTAGCAAGAACATAATTATGGACAATAAAATATTTATTAAATATGCATAAGAAAATGAAATTGGCACACCTAATGACAAAAAAATCTAGGAAGAACTCAGCCTCAAATCTTTCATTTGGTAATAGCCAGATTGCTGTCTGTAATGAGCCTTGCAGAACTATTTTTTCGCAGATGAACATTTCATGATTAAGCACTGGGTCTGTAGGTGTACAAACAGGTGTGAAACTAGGTTTCATTACTTTTCCTTCTTATTGAAAAAATTGGTAAATAACCTCTTTCATTACTCTAATGTTTTCCAAAATATTTTTTGTACCGAATGAGGATGTCTGCACAATGACCCATGTTCTTGAATGCAGTCACTGTTATGAAAAAGGGGAAGTTATGCATTGTTTTCTTAGTCTGAAGACTCTGTTAAAACAAAGCCAGATTTTATACTAGAAATTACCTTCCAAAAGACTTCTCAACGTTCTTCCTCTTTCAGAGGCTTTATTAAGAATCATCCATCCTATCTTCGCTGTTGATAACTCAGACCACAGCACAAGGGAGATATATTTATGGCTATTGAATAGTAGATGCAGAAAGATCTTGGTGTACAATTAATTTTCAGGGAAGACTAGAATAATTCAAAGTCTGTCCACACCTCCATATATCCTGACAAATTTTTCCACCATAATTAGAATGACATTCAAAATAACAGCTACCATTTTCCCTGAAAACATAAACAAACAAACCTTCCCCAATTAGTTTCACAAGACGACTGAGAGAGCAGAGCTAAAGATTCCATTAGGAGCTTACTATGCTAATCTAATTAGCCTGGGAAACACTCACATAATATAGAACTGGAACCAATAAAAATTCTGAAAAGCTAAATTTACACTTCAGTCACAAAAAGGATTATGCAGACATTTTACCATTCTTTTGCTTATAATTTTCATGCGCAATAAGCAGAACAAACACAGTTCTTATCTGAAGGGTCACATGCAAATATGCATGACATGGTCTGAGTATTCTTTGACATGAAAAAAATAGCAGAATTAATTTATGAGCTTTAATGTAATCCATAAACAATTTACACACTGTGTTGTTTTTTCAGTGAGGAGAAAATATATTCAGCCTCCTAAAATAATTTTGGAGCTTTTAACAATTAGAAATTCTTCTAAATCTAGATTCCACTTCTACCAGTTACATAAGCTTATGTGGAACTTACTCATAAGAATGCTCTCAACAGTTGTCAAAGTAACGGGAGCTCATCTTTGTGGGTTTTGCATCATAGCTTTTAGTGAAAGAAGAAAATACTACTCTTAAATCAGCAACAGAAATTGCAGAAAGTGGCTTAGCTGTTTTCAAGGACAGAGACTCAGAAGCATGTTATAAAGCATGAGAAATTTCCTTGAACTTTTCCATCTAAAGTGAAATCTGCATTTAGTTTACCGAACAAAATGAAGTAAATCTGCATGAAGTAATATGTAGTTCTAAACATGCAAATGCATTTAGACAACAGCAATGTTGAAAAAAAATCAGCACTGAGGAAGCAGCACGGCAGCATGATCGTTGAGAAAGTTTTGTTGTAGTGAAATTGTGGGTCAATGTGCCCTTCATCATCACTTCAGCCACTCCACAGCGCTTGTCTGGACAGCAAATCTACCTCATTCTGAAGCTTCTGTCTCCCGCTTGCCTATTATTTTGCTATGCATCAGGTAGCTTCGAGGCAGCTTAATTGTTTCTTCACACTATGTAAACCATTTAACTTCTCTGGCATCCTGCAGAAATTAAGCTCATTATGGACGCAGTGGCCCAAATGACACCACTTTCCCACAAGGTGCAGCAGGGAACCGTATTAGTGGTAAAGCTCAAAGGAAAAAATATATCACCTGTGACACATGGCTGTAGAGGGACTGGAAGAAGAAAGTGATTTGTCAAATTACATTTGTAGTGGTCAAGTGAGGTTAAAAATGGTCAAGGGTTACAAATACTGATTCAGAATCTTGTCAGAAAAACTGGCAAGGGTTATTCTCTTTCATTATGATGCAACCTCCCCCCCCACCC